>NC_085138.1:352259343-352509343 GCF_035046485.1 Aedes albopictus
AAGCTTGCTGAATCCATGAAAGGAAGGAAAAATTTCTATAGCGAAATTAACAGTTTGGCCGCCAGACAGCTTTGCAACAGTACACGATTGGACACTGCAAACTCGAAAGAACTGCCTATTTCTGAAATCAGGTAAATATTTGAAAAAGTGCCGTTTTGGCCAGCAGCACAACAGTTTAACACCAGTTAAAAAAAAATCTCTTCATCTTTTCGGTCATTCTCATCATCAAAAAGCCAGCCAGTATTCGGTACTAAATGATGTATGTTTAAAACGAATGTTGTGGGGGTATGGTTGTAAGGCTGTTTACTTAAATGGACAGCCAACTTTTAAAAGGTGGGAAAATGTCAGATTGAAATACTCGTAGCTTTCATAGCAATTATTATAAGTTCAAAAGAACAGCCAGTTTGAAAGAAGGGAAATTTTCGAACAAAACTTTGAACAGCTAAATTTCAACAACATTTTACAGTGACGTAGTTCCAAAGAACTGCCATTGATAAAAAGAAGGAAACATTTATGTTTTAAATATTATTGGCTTCAATGCCAACAGCAATTGAATCAAATTTTGAAAAAGAAGAACACCACTACGGTCGGTTAGATATGCTTAACGAGCTTATCAGAACCAAAAATTGAATAGACACGTGGCTCGTCTTCGGTCATCAGCCATACAGAATGAATATCACTCAAATTGAATGAAATAGTATTCTTAACTTCAATGCATTTGCCAATTTCTTGATTTTGCTTTGGCTGACAAAGCCATGTGAGAAATTACACTGTTGGAAATGTTTTGACGTCCATGTGTACAACAGAAACATGTGCTTGATGAACAAATTGAAATTGAATTATGTAAAGAAATCCACAATGTGCACAACAATAGAAGCGCCCGTCTAATAAATTCGGAGTCGTGAGTTCGAGTCTCACCGGAGTATGTGAATTTCTTTTCATAATTCAAATCTCAATTTGTTCATCGAGCACATGTTCTGTTATGCACATGGATGTCAAAACTTTAAATCATCAAACCGAGAAATACACAGCAGTCACCACAATAGTCTTAACACACAATCTATCACCTTGCGCCTACTGAACAGTAATCTAGGCGGCTACGTGAACCTTTACCAAACACCTCTCGAGTTTATTATTCTTTACAAGAAAATGTATAAACTTTTATTTTAATTGGCATTATGACATGGTTCGATAAAATACCTCAGCAAAATTTACTTTTTAAGTCTTGGCAAAAGATCTAAAAATAACAATAATGCACTATCATCTCTTTCTATCGTAATTTCCTTACAATTCACCTGCTGCACATCATCATAACACGATCGAACAGCTGCTGCTGCTGCTGTTGCTGTATCGCTGATCCAGTTGTTCGAGAACGTGTACCGTGAAGGAGAGAACTTTTTAATTATCTACTACCTACCTTCCCAACAGTAGAGTAGAGTGTTCTCGGCATTTTCAATCTCAAGTGGAATCATGCTTTCCTGGCTGCTCTCCGGCAATGAGATGTTGGCAGTAGGTACATACCATACCAAGACAGTGCAAAGAAGTAAAAATAATTTAATTAATACCCAATTAAAATGGCAAAATATGAAGAAGGCCCGACTATTCTGAATAGAAGCGATTTTACCGGTACGCATGCAAGTGGAAGAATCACGGTGGGTTACTATAGCGCTGAATTAAATGGACGATTTGAGAAATACTGAGCATCTTTGTAGGAACGGAACATCTCCGTGACACACAGTGGATTACAGGAGAGAACGTAAAATAACCTAACTATTCGACAAGTTCTTAGTGTTTTATAAGCACTTCCACAGTTTTTAACTGAGAGCTTTATTTGTCCAGCCTCAACAATTTTATTATTAATAAATCTACGATTAGAATGGCTACGCAGATTTTGAAATTGGAAAAACGATGTTTATTATTTGTCTGACGTTTCGGCTCTGGGATTTTGTGTCATCTTCAGGGATAATATTTAATATTTGAACTTATTTTTTGTCTTAACCAACTAAAAGACTGAGTAGTCGTTCAAATAGTAGGTAAAACTCCTCAGTAGATCCACCAAGAGAATATAATGTGAAATTGTACCAAATAAACCGATTCTGAAACTCGCCTATATATCCCACACCATCCTACCACTGACTGTGTGACACTCGAAGGCAACAACATTGAACCGGCTTGCTGTCGTCATGGTGCGGCAGCTCAGCAGACAGATGTAAACCATTTTTCATGGCAATTTCTCCAACGACCGACGACCACGTCAAGGTGCATCACTTTGAGAGGCCTCGAGCGAAATAAAAAAATGTCTCGGAAAGCCGATGTCAAAACCATAGGGTGCACATCTGTTGTTGTTGCTGTTGCTGTTGGCGCAACTGGGACTCAACTGCACAGAAATCATGTTGTGACCACCCGTCGTGTCACTTTTGGTGAAGTCAATATCCGGATCAATTACTACAACACGTCAAGATTATCAAACCGGCGAAGAAGCTGCCCTTAGCCGTTTTGGGTCTAGCAACTTTTCGACTGGGGTTTCAAACACTACATGCTTCAATGAGTAGCTCTTCTTCTTCATTTTTCCTGTCGTTACGTCTCAACTGGGAATCTAGTTATTTATTTCTGTTCAGGAGCAGACACCGATTGTAATCGCGCAGTTTGCCTTCGTCACAAGTCCGTTGCGTCTACCACACCGTACCTACGTAATGCTCTTGTTCACGCGAGATAGTTTATTCATTTCGTCCATTCATTGGACCATGTTTTAAATAAACGACTGACTGGGGCGCTTCGCGTGCCCAATGGCACAGGCATACGTACGCAGCACACGTAACTAAGCTATACAGATGCCGCAAGTTCGCCAATAACCCATTAATGCATCAATCAATCTGTCAATCAAGTTGGAGTCCGAGTTTCGTTCGGAGATGAATACCGAAATTTTGGGTTACGGTTGCAACCGGGCGGCGCACGGTTGAAATGGATTGATTAAACAAAACGCGGCAAACGATGGGATCAACGACGACTAGCTAGTGTTTATTGGATCGTTTTTAGATTTTGGTGGGAAAAATGCTATAACAAATATTCGGTGGCTGGTTGGAAGCGCGTGCTGCTGAGACTTTGATAAGCTTTGATGAAGTGAGCTTAAGTGACTGCTTTGGACATGCTGACATTATCACGCCCTTTTGAAGAGGCCGATTTGATCTACCCGATTATGTTAACCCATGCTCGTCCAGCGGGCTGCAAAACGGTGTGTCGAAAAGCGCCAACCGATACTGCCGATTTGCAAGACAAAGAGAACTTTTACAGTTCACTGAATGCTGTCGTGGACAAGATTCCGACAGGTGATATCCAGATCCTCATGGGCGACTTCAACGCGAAGGTTGGTTCCGACAACACGGACTATGAGCACTTCATGGGACGCCATGGTCTCAGCTCAGAGAAATGAGCGGAAACGGAGAGCTGTTTACAGAGTTTTTTTTGGCAACAATGACATGGTGATTGGGGGATCGCTCTTTCCTCATTGACCAGTGCACAAAGTGACATGGGTTTCCGGTGATGGTGGCACGGAAAATCATATCGATCACATCTGCATCGGCCGAAAATGCAGACGGAGCCTCCTTGATGTGCGAAACAAACGTAGCGGCGACATTGCGTCCGACCATCATCTCCTAATCGGCAAAATCCAATCGACAGTAGAAGCAAATCGGGCGCCGGATCAACACACGCCGACTGGAAGATGCTGCGGTGAAAAGGTTCTTCGTCGGGGAGCTAGAGAACCATGCTGCGGATATTCTAGAAGGTGGAAGCGTAGAAGATCAATGGAGCGCCATCAAGAACGCCTTCATCGCCACCGGCGAGAATAATTTGGGTGAGCTACGCACCCGAAGAAAGCAGTGGATCACAGATGATACCTGAAGCAAGATAGAGAAGCGAAGGAATGCCAAAGCCGCAATAGAGCGAGCGAAAACACGAGGAGCCAAAGCCGTAGCCCGTCAGCGCTTTTCGGCTCTCGAGAAGGAAGTGAAACGCTCATGTAGACGGGTCAAAAGAGCGTGGGCGAACTCCCTAGCCGACGAAGGCGAGAAAGCCGCAAACACTGGTGACATTCGTCTCCTCTAAGATGTTTCACGTCGCCTTAGTGGGACCAAGATGAATGCTACGATGCCCGTGAAAGAGCAATGGTTCGAGAACTTTGGAAACCTTTTTCAAGTGTCGGCCACGCAATCAACACCTCAGCATGATCCGCTAAGAGTTAGACGCATTACCTGTCTCTCTTCTCTCTTCTTGGCATAACGTCCTCATTGGGACAAAGCCTGCTTCTCAGCTTAGTGTTCTATGAGCACTTCCCCAGTTATTAACTGAGAGCTTCCTCTGCCAATGACCATTTTGCATGCGTATATCGTGTGGCAGGCACGAAGATGCTCTATGCCCAAAACTCATAAAATGTCATGTAAACTTCCCTTATATGTCATGTAATTCAGCATGGCTCTGTGTGTTTACATTACATATAACATAATTTTACATGATATATCATGTAAACCATCACAGCACTAAGTTTACATGACTAAACTGAAGTTTGCATGACGTGTAAATCTCATTATTTTTATCTGTGTAGGTTTGTTGACATTTTGTGCAACCAACTCGAACTTACATGATGGATGTAAAATTGAGTTAAATTTGCCATTCAGCCATGAAAAGTTTACGTATGTTGATGGTTTACGTCACGAGTAAATTCCTAATTTTTTAAGAGTGATTCCCAAGTTTTTACTTCTAGGATTTCCTCAATACTGTTTCTGATACCCCTAAAGATTATCTCAAAGCATTCCACTTGGTTATCTTCTGTAACTCGATGAGAAGTTTTCGAAGGAAGAGTTCCTAACCTTTGGAATTAATCCAGGAGTTCTATCTGAGATTAACTGAGATATCGTTTCTACACAGATAAAAATAATGAGATTTACACGTCATGTAAACTTCATTTTAGTCATGTAAACCTAATGTTATGATGGTTTACATGATATATCATGTAAATTTGTGTTATATGTCATGTAAACCCTCAGAGTCATGCTGAATTACATGACATATAATGGAAGTTTACATGATATTTTATGACTTTTACATGATATGTCATGTAAACTTCTGTGATATCCCACGCTCCAATCATGTGCATTATTTGTCGCAGAAATTTACACTCTTTTTTCGATCTGTGTAAGTTTCTTCTAGAGCTTCTACGGTGATTTTTAGGAGTTCTATCAGCAACAGGAATTCATTGAGGCAATCCATCTGGGTTTAACCAACAGATCCTCTTAACCCACGAGCGATCGCCCTGTTGTATTTTGTACAACACGTTGAAAAAATCTCGCTTTTTGTACTCAGCATTAGTGTGGTGCTGACGCAGGTAGTCAACCGCGCGAGTTACGGAAGGTTAAAATTTCTCCAAGAGTTGCTTTCGAAATTCACCAAGATGTTGCTCTGAAATTCCGACTTTTCTGAAATCCCGACTTTTCTACGGGAATTCTACAAGATTATTTTCTGAAATCATTTTTTAAATTTCTTCTGATATTTCTCCGAGAGTTTGTTCTAGGGTTTTTACAAAAAAAATCCTCTGGTTCTTTCAAAAGTTTTTCATTAGGAGTTCATACTTGTGCTTGTAATCCCCGTTGCGTTTCCTCCACAAGAATCCTCCAGGTGTTAATCCTAGGAATCATTCAGAAGTTGCTTCTGGCAATCCTCCATGGACGAAATCTCCAGGAGTTGCCTCCGGGAATACACCAGGAGAACGTTTTGCCAATTCTTCAGCAGTTTCTTCTGAAAATCCCCCAGAAGTTTTTTTTCCGGTAACCGTAAGCTTTCAAAGGAACTTCATGGATGATACAGAGAGGAGTTTCAAAACGTGTCAAGGCGTTTCAGGGGATTTCGAAAGCATTTACAGGGTTTTCAGGAGGTTTTAGGAACTTTCAAGGGAGTTTTAGTTGATGATATTTCAGGATGGTTTCAAGGCATTACAGGGGGTTTCCAACGAGATTACGGGAGTTTCAGGCCTAACGTTTCCACTAGACAGTAATATCTTGCTTTTTTTTCGGACAAATGTGTCAAGACAGAAATATTCTCTCCAAGCAAAACAGCGGTGTAAACATTTATGTTTTGTTTTTTCTTACTGGTAGTAAATTGGCAAGACATTTCTGACTAGTTTGGATAGGAGCTATCAAAGGAGGTTTAGGGAGCTTTATGGGAGTTTTAAAGCCGTTTCGTTACGGGGCTACAGTGGATTTTATCCCGATCCGTAGGGAATACCTTCCCGAGCAGGAACGAATAACTGACACATAACTGCAGCATAACTAAATCAGGTACACACCTAGACAAGGTATTGATCGGTGAGTCTGGCTTTGAAAATAACTTATTTTGATATTTTGTAAGAGCTAACTGTGCTCTAAGACCTAAAATTATTATTTCTATGTTATTTGACACAATGTTACGAGAACATCACAATAACGATTGGGGGTATTGAACAGCATTTAGTATGTATGTGGTATTTGTTTATTTAGCAGTGAAAATAGCTGAAGAATAAGTTTACTATTAGGGTGCCTGTACCAGTTATCGCACTACCTAAGAAAAACTATTTCTACAAAAATAAGAAGAAGACCGACGAATGTAAACAATAAGTCAAATGATAGATTAGTTTTCATACATTACAGGAAAAATATAAAACCGGAGCCAAAACTACTTTAAGTATTTTATACGGCGTGTGCCAATGATAGGAACCCTGTACCAGTTATGGACATATTTGTTAATGTGGGTTCCACTTCGCACTATTTACATGCATTCCTTATGGGATTTGCCATAACTGGTACACTATGGCGAAAAAGGGTGCAAGGAGGCCTAAAAGTTAAGGAAAATGATTTATTTCTACCATAATTTGAGCAAATTGTGAAGTTTGAATGATTGCAATCATCTTTTGTGATCCTGATCTGTTGTTCACGAATTTTTTCTTGTTGATTTGTATCTTCAAAGGTTGAAAACCAACTATGGCGAATTTGAGGTACTATAGCCATAACTGGTACACTGAGCCTACATGACAAAGCTATCAAAAAATGTTCAATTTAAAAACAACTCATGATATTACTTTGTTATTCAATACCTTTTGGATAACAAATACACTGCCCATAACTGCATATTAGTAACATTTGCATATTTTGCTGGTATTGAGTTAATATCGGGGATCACCATCAAATCACAAGTACTTCCGACTACATGAATAAAAATTTCAAGTTTGTTCTAAGATTTATGAAAAAATACCTAGCCATTTTGTCTCATCGACCAATGTAACCGCATAACGGTCACACTGGAAAAATAGATTGGCTTTGAAGCGTGTCATCAATCATAATCAGGTCTGATTCATTTTCTGACAATTCGTCTAGCATATAATATGACTGTAGAAAATTTTATTGCTGAACGATTGATTACGAATTTAATGAGAAATTTTTCAAATTTAGGGTCATTTCCATACTTTTAAAAGTTGAATCTTTGGGCTCCATTTTCTCCAATGTCTACTTTTGTCAAATGTTACTCTTATGCGATTATGGGTAGTACAGTACTAAGAATTTTAGGTATTCATTTATTATTGAAATAACAAGACTCGTTATTTTCTAGGTGTTATTTATACAAAATTATGGTATTCGTTTTTGTTATTTCACCTCCTATTACTATTTAATGGGGGGATTCAAGAATGTTACAGAGAGTTGTAGGACAACAAATCGAAGCTCAAAAGTTCAATAGACAATAGGTTCAAGGGCGAGGGTCAAATTAAGAAAAGTCAAAAGATCAAAGGGATGAAGGTATAAATTGAAAAAAAAAAACCCTAATTAATCCACCTAGCGGTGATGGCGCCTTTCTCGTGCCTTCGAAAACACATTTCAACTCAACTCAAGTGACATGTTGATGGATATTGCACTTTCATACGTTTAACATAAATCCATTTCATGGCATCAGAGACCATATCGTTTATCTGGTTTTTGATTTTTGAGCCGTCGTTTAGGATTAAAGTCCGACGGCTTGGAAATTATGGTCGCTATTTTTGGACTCCAGACTTCTTCCCTATACAAGATACACCCATATTGTACGGTTTTAGAGCCCAAAACTCCATTAAACAGCTGCCATTTTGAATGTTGAGACGGTTTTTTGAATATTCTGGTAGTATTTTAATCGTCATTTTTGAACTTCAGACATCTTTCCAATACATGGTTTCAGAGCCTGAAACTCCTTTAAACAGCCGCCATCTTGAATATTAGGATGCCATCTTGAATTTTGGACCGATATCGTGGAATTTCTGGTCTCCAGTTTTCGTTTTCGCATAAAATTCGTAAACCATGCTAAAGGTTACAAAAATCGCTGCAGTTTGATAAGTCGCATAATGGGGCTTGGTTCAGTTTTATATACGACCAGTTCCATCGGTGCTGGTCTGAATCACTGAAATGGTCATAACTCCGGAACGCCTCGACCTATCCGTACCATTTTTAAGAGCAATACACAATACTGGATCAATAACATCGATTTCTTGGAACACAGTTTTTTCGATTCCTTTTGGCGTCCAAAAAAACAATGCAAAATTTAGGAGCGATTGGTTGCGTACCCGTATTCCGCATTGCGATTGAAATTTGTATGGAATTTAGTATGGAAAAACGTGTTTTTTTTGCATTTTTCTCCTTAATTGTTTTTTTTTGTCTGAAACAATCCAACTAATGACGTTGAAGTATAGCCTAGGACATGCTGAAAAACTTTGCCGAAGACCGCAAAGTAATCTGACACTTGTGAAAAAAGTTATATCTTGCAGATTGCCCAGTGGTGCTTAACATTTAACATGTAAAGGAATAACATCAATAAAATCTCAACTTTTGGCCTAAGTTACTGAAAAATATTTTTTTTTCACAAGCGTCGGATCACTTTGCGGTCTACGGCAAAGTTTTTTTTTGGCATATTCTAGGCTACACTTTAACGTCATTAGTTACATTGTGTTAGACAAAAGAATTCAAATTGTGAATAAATTGCTTTGGACGCTAATACAGATTAAGAAAGCAACGCTTTTTCAGCTCCATACAACGTTGACTCACTCTAATACACACATACAGACATCATCTCAATTCGTCGAACTGAGTTGATTGGTGTATGTGACTTGACCCTCCGAACCTTCTATCGAAAATTGTTTTTTTGAGTGAACATATAGCCTTTCAGTACACTTCAGTGTAGGAGAAAGGCAAAATAATGCTTTTGAGCTTATTTGCTTTAGAAACTAAGTTATTCAACTAACCCAATAGATTAAAAGATCTTTTTTGAAAGAAAAATTTTTAAACCTTCGAATGAGGGTTAAAAAGCTGCGATAAGTTTGACCATTTTCAAGTAATAGCCAGTTTTAGGTAAGCGAAGTAAAAAACATCATCTTCTTCTTCTTTTTGGCTCGACGTTCACATTGGAACTTGGCCTGCCTCTCTTCAACTTAGTTTTCTTAGTGCACTTCCACAGTTATTAATTGAAGGGCTTTCTTTGCCAGCCATTGCATGAATTTGTACATTGTGTGGCAAGTACAATGATACACTATGCCCAGGGAATCGAAAACATTTTCCCGACCGGAACGGGAAGCGAACCCGCCGTCTCCGGATTGGCGATCCATAGCCTTATCCATTAGCCTAACTGGAGACCCCTCTATCACTCCTTAAAAAGTTTGCATCCACTCATCGGGACCCCCTAGAACCGGTTCCGGAACACTACCGGTTCAGATATGGTTTGATACTGTTTTCCTGCTAACCGTTCATCAGGTTACCGAAAATGCCGCTGTTTGATGTGTCGCATGAATAAGTTATGTTTTAATTTGCCTCTAATATTTGGCCACTTCCAGCGGGACACCCAGAACCAGTTCCGGAACACTACCAGCTCAGATATGGTATGATACTATTTTCCTGCTAACCGTTCATCAGGTTATCAAAAATGTTGCTGTTTGATGTGTCGCATACATGGGTTTGGTTCTCTTTTATATTTGGCAACTTCCGGCGGGACATCCGGAACCGGTTCCGGAACACTCCCGGTTCTGATATGGTCTGAGACTATTTTCCTGCTAACCGTTCATCAGATTATCGAAAACGCCGTGGTTTGATGTGTCGCATGCATGGGTTTGGTTATCTTTTATATTTGGCCACTTCCTGTGGGACATTTGGAACCGGTTCCGGAATACTATCGGTTCAGATATGGTCTGAAACTATTTTCCTGCTTACCGTTCATCAGATTATTGAAAACGCCGCTGTTTGATGTGTCGCATGAATGAGTTATGTTCAATTTTATATTTGACCAATTCCGGCAGGGCACCCAGAACCGGTTCCGGAACACTACCGGTTCAGATATGGTCTGAAACTATTTTCCTGCTTACCGTTCATCAGGTAATCGAAAATGCCGCTATTTGATGTGTCGCATGAATGAGTTATGTTCAATTTCATATTTGGCCACTTCAGGCGGAACACCCAGAGCCGGTTCCGCAACACTACCGGTTCAGATATGGTCTTATATTGTTTTCCTGCTAACCGTTCATCAGATTATCGAAAACGCCGTGGTTTGATGTGTCGCATGCATGGGTTTGGTTATCTTTTATATTTGGCCACATCCGGCGGGACATCCGGAACCGGTTCCGGAACACTACCGGTTCAGATATGGTCTGAGACTATTTTCCTGCTTACCGTTTCTCAGGTTATTGAAAACGCCGCTATTGGATGTATCGCATGAATGAGTTATGTTCAATTTTATATTTGGCCAATTCCGGCGGGGCACCCAGAACCGGTTCCGGAACACTAGCGGTTCTGATATGATCTGAGACTAGTTTCCTGCTTACCGTTCATCAGATGTTCGAAAATGCCGTGGTTTGATATGTCGCATGCTTGGGTTTGTTGCATTTTCATGTCTGGCCCCTCCCAGGGGTACCGGTCCGGAACACCTAAATGGCCATAACTCCGGAACGGCTGGACCGATCGGAACCATTTTCAATAGGAAACAATGGGACTGTATGTCGCGTCGAATGAACCGTCGGTCATTAAAATCGGTTGAGGTTTACTGCCAAAAAGTGATGTGAGTTTTTTGTACACACACATACACACATACACACACACGCACACACACACACACACATACACACATACACACATACACACACACAGACATCACCTCAATTCGTCGAGCTAAGTCGATTGGTATATGTGACTCGACCCTCCTGGCCTTCTATCAAAAAGTCATTTTTGGAGTGAACATATAGCCTTTCCAGTACACTTAGTGTACGAGAAAGGCAAAAATGAAGGCATCCGTGTCTGCAATATTTTTTGGACGAATTATTGTTGGAATTTTTGGATGGAAAATGTTTTGTACAATGATTTAAGGAACTCCTGGAAATTTCTGGAGGAATTATCGAAAAAAGCACTAGAACAATCACTGAAGGAACTTCTAAAGATATCTCAGGAGAAATTCCCGGAGGAATTCCTGGTGAAACCCATACAGGAATTCTTGGAAAACTCTCTGGAGGATTCTAGCATGGATTGCTCCAGTCTGGAGCAATCCATGCTAGAATCACTGAAGGAAGCTATGGAAAATTCCTGAAGGAATTCATCGATATATCCTTGCAGAAGTATTTGTAAAAAAAAACTGAAGGAATCGTGGGGGGGGGGGGAATAAGTGAAAATTCGTGTAGCAATAGCATATAACTGCACTCTAGTTCTACAAAGTCCTTGTTTTTCCCTACCGGAAACTTGCCATGCTGTTTTTGTGTTCCATGAATAAACATCACAAAATTTAACCATTCATTCAAGCTTGTTATTTGGTTAAATTCTGTGATAAGATTGAAGTAGATCTCTTGGAGAAATACTTGGCGAAATTTCCTGTGATTCTCAAGAAAAAAACCCAGATTAATCCACCTAGTGGTGATAGCGCCTTTCTCGTCGAATATATACTCATGATCTTTACGTCGACATAAGCCGATCCTGAGAACACTTATACGCTTAATACGATTCATGTAAAATTTGACCTCCTTATGAACCAAATTGTAATTTTAGTAATTTTAGACGCAAAAGAAGATTGGAAAAACTTTATTCAGTGTTGATGCTTTATATTAACACCACAGGAATTTGAAATGGAGTGGTTTGATGAGATTAATTTAGTTACGATTTTATGCTCTTGTACATATATGAAGACTTTGACTATTTCTTCACTTTTAATCTTACCCAACGTTTACCAGGCTATCAATAAAGCCACCATTTGATTTATTGCTAACATTGGTTTTATTCACTTTCATTATTCCACTATTTTAAGGACATGGTATTTGGAGTACATAGCTCAAAATTTCTAGAGCACCGTTTTTTAGAACCGTTGAACGGATTTGGATGAAAATGCATCACGCTAATTGTTCAGTGGTTGTCAACAGCGTGATGCATTTTCATCCAAATCCGTTCAACGATTCTAAAAAACGGTGCTCTAGAAATTTTGAGCAATGTATTCCAAATATCTTGTCCTTAAGTGCCGCATGCTTGGGTTTGGTTCAATTTTACGTTTGACCATTTCCGGCGGACACCTGGAACCGATTCCATGGCACTACTGGTTGTCCCAAATATTGTATGGATATGGCTATTTTCTTGTCAACTGGTTATCAGGCTGCCTAAAAAGCCGCGAATTGGTGTGTTCCATGGGGAGCATGCATTAAGTGCGTCACGCTGAAATTGGGAATATTCGAAGCTCCCCCTCTCCTCTTCGTACGGGTTTTTCCAATACTTAACCCGGGAGCGGTCGCATCGTGTACTGAGGACACGCACCATGAAAAAAGCTCACTTGTAGTACAAAGCGTGTGCGTAGTGTCGTTGAGGGTGGTTGAAGACGCGACTGCTCGAGGGTTACCTGTTCTTCAACACTACCGGTTCTCCCAAATGTGCGTCTGAGACTTTTTGCTGACAAACTGTCAATTAGGTTATTGAAAAAGCCGCGATTTGGTGTGTCGCATGCATAGGTTCGGCTTACTTTTATATTTTACCACTTATGACGAGACACCCAAATTCAGTTCCCGGACAGGACCTGTTGTCCCAAATTTGGTATGCGACTATTGTTTTTTGCTAACCGTTCAACAGGTTACCGAAAAAACCGCTGTTTGATGAGTCGCATGCATGGGTTTGGTTTACTATTATATTTGGACACTTCCGTCGGAACCCCCGGAACCGGTTCCGGAACACTACCTGTTCATATATGGTCTGATACTGTTTTCCTGCTAACTGTTCATCAGGTTATCGGAAATGCCGCTGTTTGATGTGTCGCATACATGGGTTTGGTTCTCTTTTATATTTGGCCACTTCCGTCGGGACCCCCCGGAACCGGTTCCGGAACATTACCGGTTCAGATATGGTCTGATACTGTTTTCCTGCTAACCGTTCATCAGGTTATCGGAAATGCCACTGTTTGATGTGTCGCATGCATGGGTTTGGTTCTCCTTTATATTTGGCCACTTCCGTCGGGACCCCATGGAACCGGTTCCGGAACATTACCGGTTCAGATATGGTCTGATACTGTTTTCCTGCTAATCGTTCATCAGGTTATCGGAAATGCCGCTGTTTGATGTGTCGCATGCATGGGTTTGGTTCTCTTTTATATTTGGCCACTTCCGTCGGGACCCCCCGGAACCGGTTCCGGAACACCACCGGCTCAGATATGGTCTGATACTGTTTTCCTGCTAACCGTTCATCAGGTTATCGGAAATGCCACTGTTTGATGTGTCGCATGCATGGGTTTGGTTCTCCTTTATATTTGGCCACTTCCGTCGGGACCCCATGGAACCGGTTCCGGAACATTACCGGTTCAGATATGGTCTGATACTGTTTTCCTGCTAATCGTTCATCAGGTTATCGGAAATGCCGCTGTTTGATGTGTCGCATGCATGGGTTTGGTTCTCTTTTATATTTGGCCACTTCCGTCGGGACCCCCCGGAACCGGTTCCGGAACACCACCGGCTCAGATATGGTCTGATACTGTTTTCCTGCTAACCGTTCATCAGGTTATCGGAAATGCCACTGTTTGATGTGTCGCATGCATGGGTTTGGTTCTCCTTTATATTTGGCCACTTCCGTCGGGACCCCATGGAACCGGTTCCGGAACATTACCGGTTCAGATATGGTCTGATACTGTTTTCCTGCTAACCGTTCATCAGGTTATCGGAAATGCCGCTGTTTGATGTGTCGCATGCATGGGTTTGGTTCTCTTTTATATTTGGCCACTTCCGTCGGGACCCCCCGGAACCGGTTCCGGAACACCACCGGCTCAGATATGGTCTGATACTGTTTTCCTGCTAACCGTTCATCAGGTTATCGGAAATGCCGCTGTTTGATGTGTCGCATGCATGGGTTTGGTTCTCTTTTATATTTGGCCACTTCCGTCGGGACCCCACGGAACCAGTTCCGGAACACTACCGGTTCGAATATGGTCTGATACTGTTTTTCGGCTAACCGTTCATCAGGTTATCGGAAATGCCGCTGTTTGATGTGTCGCATGCATGGGTTTGTTGCATTTTCATGGCTGACCCCTCCCAAGGGTACCGGTCCGGAACACCTAAATGGCCATAACTCCGGAACGGCTGGACCGATCCGAACCATTTTCAATAGGAAACAATGGGACTATATGCCGCGTCGAATGAACCATCGGTCATTAAAATCGGTTGAGGTTTACTACCAAAAAGTGATGTGAGTTTTTTGTACACACACATACACACATACACACACACGCACACACACACACACATACACACATACACACATACACACACACAGACATCACCTCAATTCGTCGAGCTGAGTTGATTGGTATATGTGACTCGTCCCTCCGGACCTTCTATCAAAAAGTCATTTTTGGAGTGAACATATAGCCTTTCCAGTACACTTAGTGTACGAGAAAGGCAAAAATCAACTAGATTAACCTTTAAGGTAAAAAGGTAAAAGGATAAGAAATCGAAAAAAAAACAAAAAGATGAGTGATAAAAAATAATAAAGGGAATCGCAAAACAACTAGAAAATCTGATACTATCGACATTTTTAAATTTCAATGAGATCATGTTCATGCACTGCACTGTTTGTGAATCAATTACTTTTGCATCAGCACATAACCATTTTCCTTTACCTAGTTTTAAAAGTAGGCGTTTAAAAAAAACTGATTTTCTTCTTCAAAACATTATAAATCGAAAACGGATTGCTGGATTGGAATGATGTATTCGAAGATGCTTGAGGATAATTGAAGGTCTTTTAGAAAAAAAGTGAAAGTAATATTCATCGCTTCAACAACCTTACCCCTCGTTTTTTTTTTTTTTTATTATTTTCCTGCAGAAAGCTGACCTCCAGCCTCAAAATTTGCCAAGTAACTCAGGATGGCCAAATAGTTCCATTTTTTCTCTAATTTTTATTTTTCATTCAATAACCTTGTTATTACGGACAAATTTCTCGGAGACCATATTCGTCTAAAAATCATTTGAAGACGCTGAATGCATCTTCCCTTGTAAATCTGGGTGCTGGACCAATGTAGCACTGTATTTAGGCATGGATTACGAATTGAGCTACATGATTACTTGGAGATTGTTAAAGTGAAGTTCGACTTTTTGGATTTTTTCCCGAATTACTTGCAATTAAATTGGTAGACTTATGGTGAAATTTTGACAAAATGTTAGATTTGTTTGGGATCGAGGTTCTGAAACTTTCCATTTTTTTTATTAACGTGTATTTTAACCTAAAGGTAATTATACACTTTTTACTTTCCAAAATGAATACTTTGTAGAATTCGATGATCCATCTTATATAAGTTTTCAAAACATTGATTCCATCTATAAAACATAGATTCCAATCATTATCTTACAGACTTCCCATCATTGATTTATCACCTCAGTTTCTCATAGTATAAACTGAACACTTTGCAAACTTTACTTTTGTTTTCGATTCTGTCAAATGTAATCGAATAACTTATTTACCAATCAACTTCAATCTTCATCAAGTATCATGTTACAAATACTTTCGATTTTCCATCAGCTCAAAGGCGTTTACTGCCACAGGAGAGGTCTCCCCTGCCATCCTGATCCACTCACTTCAATGAGTTAATTAGTAATTCCCCAGAGGAAAACTTATTTTGTAAACATTGACCGTCTCTTGATCCCATCAGCCCAGTCTGTTTTCATCGGCGAACGGACGAGCGCCCGCCGCGCCAGGATTGAAATCGACACGGGTGAAGGACCACCGATGGAAAGGGACCTCAATTAAAAGTTTCCTGGAATTGAATTCCGATCCCGGGTATATTAGTTACCAGCAGAGGTAGCAGCGCATGCAATCACCAACCCGACCACCCACCTGCCACAGCTCAGCTCGCTACCATTCCGAAACGTGAACGAGCGCGGTAAGCGCGTCACGCCACATGCACACGCAGAAAAATAAATTGTAAACACAATTAAATTCTAGTTCAAATCAACCGATTTTTCAGTTTACTATAGCGACAAACTGATTTCTAGTTTAAACTGAACTGTTCTATTGTTTAATAATACAAATATTTTCATTTGTCGAAATTTTTGACAGTTTGTTAAAACAAACAGAGATATGGTATTTTCAACATGAAATAATGGATAGATTCAAACGACTGCACTTTTGCCACTAACAAACCCGGAAAGTGTGTTGATGACGGAAGCAACTGCGGCAGCTCGGAAATCTATG
Source organism: Aedes albopictus (assembly GCF_035046485.1). Classification (NCBI taxonomy): domain Eukaryota; kingdom Metazoa; phylum Arthropoda; class Insecta; order Diptera; family Culicidae; genus Aedes; species Aedes albopictus. Next base: position 352,276,065 of record NC_085138.1, read on the forward strand.
TTTAGACCGTCGGTAAGCGGATGGGGAGGAGAACGACTAAAAAAAAGACAAAAAAGGCGAAACTGATCAACTTTTTGTGGGTGCTGTCGTGAGTACCTGCGCGTTATCCATCACGGCCAAAGCTGCACTTGGAAGTTGGCGTGATGGATTTGCTGCACCTTCTTCGTTGTGGCGATGTTGAGGTAAGTATTTTATAGATGTGTGAGTGCTTTCGGACCATGTTTATGGTTTTTATTTTGTTGAAACAAATGAAATTTTTGACATTATATGAAATGATGGTAATCGGTTGTTTTTGCGTTGCGTTGCGTTGCGTTGCGTTGCGTTGCGTTGCGTTGCGTGGTAACGGAGTAATTCGTAGATTGCATACTGAAAGTTGTCATGTCAAACATTTAATACTTCTATTCTAATTGCTCATGGAATGCTATTTGGGAAGGAACAGCTATCCAATCAGAGGTTGAAGTAAAAAAGACATGAAAACTTCCATTGCCGGCCACGCCCGTCTTCTCCGTTACGAGGAAAGGAAAGGATGTGATGATATGACACCTACTTTATGAAAGGCCAGCGACTCACCGGCGCTCCCATATGTGTCAAGGAGTTGGATATTTGGAATGGGTTGATTGGGGATTCACTATAAGCGAGTGATGCGGCAAGGTTCAGATTGTGTAAGTGTATTTGAGTTGATCATGTAGATGTGTTGATGTGAGTGTAAGTGATTTTTTTAACACCGACGTTGGGAGTGACATAGCTAAGAAATTTGTCACTCCATGGGCCTTTTTGCTTCCGGGATGGGGCACAGGCATTTGGACCATGTGTCCTGGTTAACAAGCCTAGGCTTAAGCGCCATTACTCGCTCTCTGAAACGATAAGAAATGCGTTTTGTGGATGGGTAGGAATAGGGAATGGAAGATACCTATTTATCGAGATGCCAGCGACTCACCGACGCCCTCGTAAATAGATAGAAGATGGGATTTTGGTACGGGAATGGGCTGTAATTCATTATGGTTAAGTTATGCGACAAGGTTACTTTGAAATTATATAGGGCATTGGTTCCCTTACGTGGCTGCCAATTTCATCCCACTAAAAACACTGCTTGTTTCGTCTCCTATTTTTGTATTTTTGGTTAGAAGTGGGCACGCATGAAAACAAAATGAGCGGAATCAATCGGTGCCGTAATCGCTTGTTTTCGAAAACGATGAGTTTGAAAGCGTGACATTACTTATGGCAATCATACTCTACAACTTATGCGTGGTAATGGTACTAAAAAAAATCTGTTCCACATCGGAACGAACTCACCAAATTGTCTGGTTGCATATCATCGTCCAAAGCACACAATATTTCTTTTCCTACAGGAACTGAAGTAATTCAACAAATACCATGAAACAACGGATTTCGGCATCAGCGAGATTGCAATCTGCTGGGAGGAAACTAACACACTCGCGCCGACCAAGAGTTTTCACAAAACTAGCTCGAGGTAGGAGAGCTCGAACGATTTCGGCACCCCGGGGACAGTGCTGAAAAATTCATTTCGTCATATCTAAATTCAATCATCTACAGCTCATTTTAGAAGCTGAACCTGTAAATATGGTACCTATATGAAAAACTTGTGCGGCTAGTCCAGCTCTGCAAGAAAGTCACGGAAAAACCGCTATTTTTGGAGTATAAAAGGTACATGTCACGGACTACCTCCGAAAAATGCCAATAATATTCACGGTGAATATCATTTGGCATTTTTCAAAGGTAGTCCGTGACATTTACCTTAAATATTCGAAAAATAGCGGTTTTTCCGTGACTTTCTTGTAGAACTGGTCTAGCCGCACAAGTTCTTCATATACCATATTCTCAGGTTAAGCTTCTAAAATAAGCTGTAGGTGATTGAATTTAGATATGACGAAATGAAATTTTCAGCACTGCCCGGGGATGCAATCTGCCGTAAGTAACTACTACACTCGCGCCGACCGAGAATCTTCATGCAACTAGCTTGATGTATAGAAGTGTGAGCAATTTTGGGACCACCGGGGATGCAATCTGCTGGGAAGTAATACACTCGCGCTGTCCGAGAGTTTTCACGAAAGTAGCTCGAACGATTTCGGCACTACCGGGGATGCACTTTACCAGGAGGAAACTAACGCACTCGCGCCGGCCGAGAATCTGCATGGAACTCACTAAGTTTCAATAAAAAATATGTTTAACACTAATGAATTACAAACAATCCGAACGCGAAACTCTTATTTCCGAATCGACATTTTACGGATGTCAATGATGGTAATCGGTTGTTTTTATCGACAAACACTAAATGAAAACAATTAAATATAACTTTGGAATAAGTAAATTCGTAGATTGAAAATCAACCATGCGTTTTATTGTTTTAAACAAGCGCCATTTTTCTGCGTGCAGCTTCTTGTTAAATGTTGCCTGCACTTTGATGAATATCATCAGATAAGAAGTTGATATAGGTACGTACGTACCTACATGCATTGGAATGGGGCAAACAGGCGCGAGCGCGCATCTCTCTAAACATAGCTATTATCAATTATCAATAATTACCCATAAGCGGAGATTGTCAGCGAAAACTGTTATCGTATCGTCGTTGCGTTGGTTTAATGCTGGAGCGTGTCGCTCGGTTGGAGGATTGTCATGCGTTGTAGACTCGACTGTTGTTGGTTGGACACATAGGTACGTGTTTCCCTTTCTAATGAGGGGATTGCCTTCATGTCAGACGATGAGCGAGCAGTCGCCATGTGGAACAGTGTCGGGATAATTATCAGTTTTGTCACTATTGGTTTAAGCTTGAGATGACACACCGCAAACGGTTGTGGTTTATGGTGGTTGGCATTCCAGTTCCAGCCTGCTGAAAAGTGGATCGTTTCGGAGATTGTTACGGAGAGATAAGAAAGTGCTGTTTGCTATGCAGGCTGGGACAGAGATTGGATGTAATTGTAACTTCATTAAGTGGATCAATTAAACCTGAACAGTAGACGATTACTCATGCTGTTTTAATCAACCAAAGGGATGTGAAACAAGAGTTCATACAAGTTTAAAAGTTTTTTTTTTTCATAAATCTGAGCGATATTTAATGTTTTAGGTACTTACATACTTACTTTCAGTCCTTACCACTTATGATGGTGCAGAGGGTCGAATTGAAAGATCTCGATCATGAAAAATTGCCAGCCATCGCCTTGACCTGTGCTAAGGTTAAATTTTTGTCGACTTGCTTGTTTTCATTTTTGTGGCTGCGCTGCCATGAGCCTCTGGGTCTGCCTATGTTGCGATGTCCTACTGGATTCCAATCTAACGCTTGCTTGTAGATTTCGTTTCCGCCCCTGCGTAGAGTGTGGCCGACTCAAAACCACTTTCGCTCCAGAATTTCTGTAGCTGTCGACTTTTGATGACATCGACGATGGAGCTTCACGTTGGACATGCAATTGTGAGGCCACCATGCACGAATTATATACCGCAGCCATTGAGTGTTCTCCACTGATACACACCAAGTTTCACTGGCATATAGCAGCACATATTTCACGTTCGAGTTAACAATGCGGATTTTGGAGCGTCGACTGATCTGGTTGTTTTTCCATACATTTCTTAAACTAGCAAAAGCAGCCCTCGCCTTCTTGATCCGTGCACCTATGTCGATCTTGGTGCCACCATCGGCCGCCATTTGGCTACCAAGATATTGGAAGCTATCAACATTCTATACTGATTGCCCAGCTACCGTAAAGCTGGAAGGGTTGACCGTGTTTACATCCAACGATTTGGTCTTGTTGACGTTGATGGTAAGACCTGCCGCTGAGGAGCGTTTGGCAAGGTCATCGAGCTTGCTCTGCATATCAGAGCGCCGTTGAGCTAGGAGAGCAACGTCATTAGCCAGTTCGAAGTCATTTAGGTGCTGCATGGTAATGGGCTGCCACAGCAACCCGCGATTTGGTTCACGATCAACCGCACCCACCAGGATCTCGCCGATTACGATGAGGAACTGTAGCGGTGATAGGATACTTCCTTGCCTCACTCCAGCAACAACCCGCATGGGATCGGACAAAACACCGTTGTGCAGTACTCTGCACGGAAATGCCCTGTGAGTGTAGAATTATCATCTAAGTTAAAATACACATAAATAAAAACTAAAAAAAAAGGAAATGCCCTGTACTGTGCTTCAATGAGGTCGATGATTTTCTCAGGGAGACCCTTGGGCCTGAGGGCTTCCCACATGTTGTCATGATTGAGACGGTCGAAAACTTTTTCGTAATCAATTAACACCAATTAGAGAGACTCTTGGAACTCATTGATTTGCTCCAGGATGATACGGAGCGTGACAACATGGTCCACACAGGATTGTGTGGCATGGAATCCAGCTTGCTGCCGTCGGAGAGTTGCGCCAATCTTCTCCTGTATCCGATTAAGGATCACTTTGCAGAGGACTTTGAGAACTATACACAATAACATGATGCTCTGCCAATTATTGCATACAGTCAGGTCACCCTTTTTGGGTACCTTTACTAAGACGCCTTGCATTCCCCGAGCAGAAGGGAATACAATTGCATAAGGAGCTGTGTTATTTGGACAACATAACTGAATAATAAAATCGATTATTTCTATGTTATTACCATAACATATTGTGTTATAAACTTGTCTGTCATACGCGGCAAAATAACATATACCATAACAAAACATGTTCCTGGGAAACCATTTCAATAACTTGTTTTGTTAGTTTCAATAACAACTTAATAACAGTGAATTCGGAAAATATTTCAATAACAAATTTTGATATTAATATGTTATTGATAATAACCGGAGAGCAAAATTTGCTATGATATCAAACTCGTTACTAAATAAGTTATAATACTTATTATATAAAATTATTCGCTTTGTCTCACAAGCCCGCCAATAACATGAGGTTCATCGAACAATACTATATTCAGCTTTTAATTCATTCTAAGAGATTTGAAGTCGCAAGATAATCGAACTTTAGTAATTTCCATATTATCAAATACGACGAGCTTCGATTTCCACCTGTAATTTATAAACTGTTCTACTTTAATTGTTTTCGGATCACGGTTTTGAAATCAACACGTGTACTTGAAAAAAGTTGATCGTCGATTCAAGTACAAGACACTGAAGACGACCTTACAGTTGAGGTCGAAATACGTATTACGTACGTACGTATACGTATCGGTCAAAGGATGCAAATTCTTAGTGGAATTCAAAGGAACAGTCTTAACTCGATTTTCTTTTTATGTCCTTGTTTTTTTTTAGCATAGAAACTGAAAAAATTTTAGAATACTCAACAGTTTTGCAGAAAATTTTTGGTATATTGGAAATATTGTGCAGATGATTACAATTTTTCTGGAAACTTTGTTTTAATTCCTCCGATTTTTTCCTGGATTCAAGAATTATGTCGAATATTCCTCCTGGATTCTACAAGGATTCCTTCGAAAAAAATTCTATAATTTCTCCTGAACTTCCTCTGATGATTCCTACAGGATTTTCACCCGAATTTCTAGCAATATTTTTTTTTTTTCTAAAATTCCTCTATTTATTTCTCTAAGGATTTCGTCAAAAACTCCGTATATGTTAATCAAGTGACTTTGTCATAAAATTCTTCTAGAAATTCGTCGACAGATTTGGTCATAAACTTTTCCATAAATGACTCCAAAAATCTTCCAGAAATTTCTCCGGGAGTTCTTCTACGGAATATTTCATGGATTTTCAAAGAATCCTCTAGAAATTCCTCCAGAATACTACATACATAGAATCCCTTCAAGGATTTCTTCAGAATTTCCTGTGATCATTAGTCATGAAGTTCATCTTAAGATTTCTCTGAAAATTTCTTTGAGGATTCCACCAGGAGTTTTTCTGAAAGATTCTCCAGGAGTTTTTCAAAAGATTATGTCAAGAATTGCTCAGAAGAGTTACCATCGAAATTTCTAAGAAAATTACGCGAGGAGTTCTCTTGAAGACTTCTCTAGGGATTTATCGAAAGTTCCTCCAGAACTAAGTGCTTATCCGAAAATATTTAAGAAATTCTTAAAAAAAGTCGTTAAGAAATTTCCTTCTTAACTGAATACAAAAATTGAACAACACAAAGGGCAGGTCAAAATTGTCGAATTGTTGCTGTGATTTCAAAACTTGTTACTGTTGTGCTATTGCTGATAAGTGGATCAATACTACAACAATAACTAGACTTGTACTTCAACAAAACATGTTATTTAAATGTAATTTAGTTAATGTATATCAATAGCTTGATTATAACAAAATGAGATTGTCCAACAAAATTTATTATGGAAAAGCTATGCCTTGATAATTTAATAATAACAAAACAAGATATAAAAACAGGTTATGTGATTTCGTAGTTATTAACTTGCTATTCTCCTCTGCTCGGTTTGTCACGGTTTTCCATATTTTTTAAAATAGTTTGGAACTTTTTTGATGCATCAGTTGTGCAGATACTACGGGGTCAGCCTTGAGCATCTCAGCTGATATGCGATCGATCCCGGGGCTCTGTCAGATTCCCAAGTAACACAGAAAACATCTTGGGAAATCAAAATTTCAAAAGATATTTTATAATTGCATTATAAGAGCATCAGAAAACATCTGGTGTTATTTCGAAGCTTTCTTTACGTTGGCTGGTTACAAAGAGCAAACAAATATACATGGCTTTATAACATGAAGAAATATGTTGATAATGCAATTATTCAACAATTCTAGAACATTAGCCATAAATGACTATTGAATTTTGACAACCATCAATGTTTATGTTTACACTTAGTAAAACTTTGCGATTTGATAATGCGGTGATCTTGTCGTGTCTATATCTAAAAGTAGTTCTGATGGAGTTCCAACAGAATTCATCAATACATTCCTTGGGATCCCCTCAAAGTATTGTTTCAATCATAATGATAGGTTATACACCTAAACCTTATTTTACGTCCACTATTGGCTTAGCGAAATAAATTCTACCGACAAAATAATGATCAAAATACACATTTTTATATTTTTGTACACTTCTCCTAATCATGAAGATGTTTTAAAAAAAATAAAATTGTTGAGTTTGCTCATTGTCTTAGCGGTAGAATTTTTTGTCGCTCAGCCAAACATGGACGTAAAAAAAGGACGAGGTGTAGTAAACTTAGGTTACGTAAGGACTGTATCGTTAATTATGAGTACACCTTAAAATTGCTGTATTTCAAAATGTTTTATTTATTTTGTAAATTAAATTCAATTACATTGTTCATTGACCATCAGAAAAGCCCATGACATGATTGTATATTTAGTTTTCACACAATCCGCCAGAATTTGACTGCGTTTTGGACATTTCTGTTTTGGGTAGGTCTTCGGGGAATTACGCTCCTTGGCGTGTTGAACCATACCAACAGTCGTTTCACACTTTTTTGCGTAATCTCTAATGGATACCTCCTATTTTCCTTCAACGATTTTGCAAGTTTTGCTGTCCAAATTTGACTTGGACGCACCTGTTTTTTGCCGCGTCCGAGTAAGTCTTTCAGTGTGTTATGCATACCGAATCGTTTGATAGCATTTTGGACAACAAAAACCCTAACACATTCAATTTTTGCTAATTTTCTTAGCGATGATCATTTTTCCTTGCAGTGCCTGGTCACAATCCATTTTCGCTTCTCCTCCGTAAACCCTCGCATTGTTCCACTTGAGGAAAAACTTTAACTTTTAATGAAGGTTATCGTTTGTTTACAACGTTAGCAACACATAGACACAAAGCAGTTAACAAAATAAGGCATAGTCTTTTTAATACAGAGCCTCAAAGGTGTACTCATAATTAACGATACAGTCCTTAGCCCTCGAACTGTTTTTTTTTTTTAATTTAAAGTGCTTTTGGGTAAAGTCTAAGAAAGGTTAAGGTGCCCAATTTTGCATCAGTTAACTCTTAGTCTTAAAAATTTGAGATAAGATTCCCAGTTTCAAATATATTCAACTAGTCTGGCTCCAGATATAGTGGTAATTTTATGCTTCTGCAGAACTTTAAAATCTAATTGAAAATTAAATATCGGTCAAAAATGCTATACATATTCTCAGCGAGTGGGTGAACATCAATTTGGTTCAAGAATTATAAAACTGTTGGATGGTCAGATGAGTCCTCTTGAAATTTTTAATAATATCCTTCATACGCCACCATTCCATTAATATTGATCTGAATTTCCAGAAGTTTAGCTTAACTGAAATTCGGTAAACTTAAGGTTTCTTGTCGAAGTTTACTAATTTTTTGCTGATTTTTGGAATTTCTACAATTTTTTGATTTTTTAATTGCTGAAACTGGCGTGTAAGCCTAACAGAAATTGCTAACTGCAAACAAAAACTTGAACTCATTATTTCCCAAAACATAAGCAAAATATAAAATTTTACCCTAATCATAAAACTTCCGATTGAAAATTCATAGTTTTAGAATTGATTTCATAATGCAGACAGTACCCAGTCAACCAGTGGTCGTATAAGATGTTGCATAAGATGTTAATGTGGAGGCGATATGCGTATATTTTTCATGCGCCTAAATGAAGGCATGCACGCATATGGCCTCCACATTATCATCTTATGCAACATCCTATACGATTACTGGTTGACTGGGTAGTTTCAGTATTAAATAAACTCCAGACAAGACTTATGATACAAAATTTTGAATAGAATTAAGGGGAAATTGAAATTCTAGAAATGACTCTTCTATAACTGTTCTAATAGATTCTCCAAGGGAGTATTTGAAAATAAGAAAATGGCTAGCAATAACATTCCACATAAGGTAATAAAGACTTCGCGACCCATCAAATATCAACCCGCGACCCACCAGTGGGTCGCGACCCATAGTTTGAGAAACGCTGGGTTAGACTAAGGTCTGAGTGTCCTCTGCTATACGCAGGTGTCGTCTTCATTCTACCCGGTCCATGGCTGTGTGTCTCCAGTTCCGCACTCTGCGAAGGGTCCGCAAATCGTCCTCCACTTGATCGACCCACCTTGCTTGCTGCGCACCACGTCTTCTTGAACCGGTTGGATGGTTCTCGAGAACCATTTTAATCAGGTTACTATCTTGATGACGTGAGGACGTGACCCATCCTCCGTAGCCTCCCGATTTTCGCGGTGTGGACGATGGTTGGTTCTCTTAGCAGCTGATGCAGCTCGTGGTTCATTCGCCTTCTCCAAGTCCCGTCTTCCATCTGCACTCCGCCGTAGATGGTACGCAACACCTTCCGTTCGAAAACTCCAAGGGCGCGTTGGTCCTCTGCACGTAGGGTCCATGTTTCGTGCCCATAGAGGACGACCGGTCTAATCAGCGTTTTGTAGATGGTTAGCTTCGTGTTACGTTGAACTTTATTCGATCGTAGAGTTCTGCGGAGTCCAAAGTAAGCTCGATTACCTGCCACAATGCGTGTCTGAATTTCTCTGCTGCTGACGTTGTCGGTGGTCACCAGTGAGTCCAAGTACACGAATTCTTCAACTGCCTCGATTTCATCACCGTCGATACAAATTCGGGGTGGCGGGCACAGTGATTCCTCCCTGGAACCCTTTGCCATCATGTACTTTGTCTTCGACACATTAATGACTAAACTGATTCGCCTGTCTTCACTCTTTAGTCCGATGTACGTTTCGTCCATCGTCTCAAATTTACGAGCTATAATATCAATATCATCAGCAATTGATGAACAGGCATCGTACACAAATTACGTAACGCTATAGGGGAAGGGGTAGTCAATCTTAGCGTTACGATTCATACAAAAAAAGGCTTTTCATACAAAAAGCGTTAAATGGGGGGAGGGAGGGGGTCTAAAATGGCCAATTTTTGCGTTACGTAATTAGTGTACCATGCCAAGTGATGTGTGGGCACGATGTATTCGCGGCATTTCTGCAACACCTGACGGAATGAGAACATCTGGTTCGTCGTAGCGCGTTCACCCATGAATCCAGCCTGATGTTGCCCCACGAACTCTCTTGCAATCGGTGATAGACGGCGGCATAAAATTTGAGAGAGTATCTTGTAGGCAGCGCTCAGTAGTGTGATCGTGCGATAGTTCCCGCAATCCAACTTGTCGCCCTTTTTGCAGATGGCATTCATTCGTCCGGTAATACTTCCTCCTCCCAAATCTTGGTAATGACCCAGTGTAGTGTTCTCACTAGTGCACAGTGGGATAAAATGGACCCAAAATCGCAACTTTTAGAAGCCGCTGATTTGGAAAAGCATCAAATACCTATTTCTATGTAAAAAATGACAAGGAATCGAATGGTGGTGGTCTCGTTTTGTGCAGACCACGGGAAAGGTCCCATTTCGCCCCATTTTGCCCTTTTTTGCAAAACATAACAAAGTAGCAAAGATAAACCTCTGCCGCCGACATATAACCCGGGAAAACGTTAAATACTATAGTAGAGGTTGATCTCAATTGAAATGGAACATTTCCGTGCTGACCAGATCACTATAACGCCCCATTTTGCCCCACACTACTTATTAATTATGAAAAAAACAAGTTTTATCCATGGATTTTCAAGCAGTTTTCGATGTTTCCATTCAAATCATAGCAATCATGATGCAAATACTCTTAAACAACTGGATAGAGTTGATTTCCACCATGGCAGAGCACGAGTTGTGGCTTACTTTGCCCCAATTCTCCCTTATTTTCATGTTTCGGTGCTAAATTTTACCAAAAAGCATATGAAGATCTCCGCTAACGATCTGTATCTATTAAAAACGTTCAATATTTCAGCGAAGATGATTCTCAATGAGGGTGGAACATTTTCATGTTGCCCATATCACTATAATGTCCTATTTTGCCCCATATTCCTTAAAATCTATTAAAATGAGTTATTTTTAAGTTCTCATGATGTATTCGAAGTTTCCATGCAAATAATAGCAATCATGATGCAAATACCCTTTAAAAAACTAGATAGAGTTGTTTTTTACCATGGAAGAGCACGAGATGTGACCTATTTTGCCCCAATTCGCTCTAATTTTGATGTTTCGGTGCCAAATATGTCCAGAAAGCATATGAAGATCTCCGCTAATGATCTACATCCATGAAAAACGTTCAATATTTTAGCAAAGATTATCCACCACGAGGGTGGAGCATTTTCAAGTTGCCCATATCACGATAATGTTCCATTTTGCCCCATATTCCTTAAAATCTATTAAAATGAGTTATTTTTAAGTTCTCATGATGTATTCGAAGTTTCCATGCAAATAATAGCAATCATGATGCAAATACCCTTTAAAAAACTAGATAGAGTTGTTTTTTACCATGGAAGAGCACGAGATGTGACCTATTTTGCCCCAATTCGCTCTAATTTTGATGTTTCGGTGCCAAATATGTCCAGAAAGCATATGAAGATCTCCGCTAATGATCTACATCCATGAAAAACGTTCAATATTTTAGCAAAGATTATCCACCACGAGGGTGGAGCATTTTCAAGTTGCCCATATCACGATAATGTTCCATTTTGCCCCATATTCCTTCAAAACTATGATAAATTAGTTTTTTCATATATTTTCAAGCTGTTTTCGAAGTTTTCATGCAATAACATGCAATTATGATGCAAATACTCCTGAATTAAACTAGATAGAGTATGAGCAACGGATGTGACCTATTTTGCCCCAATTTATTCTAATTTTCATGTTTCGTTGCCAAATTTGACCAGAAAGCATATGAAGGTCTCCGTTGATGATCTACATCCATTATTATTCTAGCAAAGATTATCCGCAACGAATATGGAACATTTTCATGCTGCCCATATCACAATAATGTCCCAAATTACCCCATATTCCCTAAAAATTGAAAAATTAGTTTTGATAGGTTTTCAAGCTGTTTTCGAAGTTTCCATGCAAATTATGTCAATCACGATTCAAATACTTTTAAGAAATGAGATAAAGCTGATCTGTAAAAACACGGAATGTGACCTATTTTGACCCAATTCAGTCTAATTTTCATGTTTCGGTGCAAAACTTGACCAAAAAACATACACTGAGGCAAATATTTCTTAAGAAATTCATTACAGCGGTCTTATGAAAAATCTCATAAGAAGGCTCTTATGAAAATCATCATATATCTTATGAAACGTTGATCCCGAAAAACCAAACTTATTATTGCACTCCAACCATTCCAACTTTCGAAGCGTCGATGGACGCGTGAGTAAAGCACGCGTTCTCCGATCTCGACGTCCCTGGTTCGATCCAGGTTGCGATTTTGTTTTATATTGCACAAAAATATTTCATAAGACGTCTTATGAAATGATATCATAAGAATTTCTTATGGAAATCAAAACTTTTTCTTATGTCGAAATTTCATAAGACAAACTTATGACCTTCTTAAGATCAGTTTTCTCAGTGTATTAATGCAACTGTGATCTATATCTTTTAAAAACGCTCAATACTATAGAAAAGATAATTTGATATGAGGGAGGAACATTACCGTGCTGTTATGACCCCACATACGAGGGTAGAATATTTTCATGTTGCCCATGTCACAATATTGCCCCATTTTGCCCCATACTACTTAAAAACTGTGAAAAATTTGTTTTTAATATATTTTCATGCTGTTCCGAATTTTCCCTTAATATCAAAGTGATTATGATGCAAATAGTTTTGAGGAATTAGATAACGTTGATTCCAACCCCGGCAGAGAACGAAAGTATCCTTTTTTGCCTAAATTCACCAATTTTTCTCAATTAATTCTTTCAAATCTTAATTGAAAGATTCAAATTAGAGCAATTATGACGCAAATAGCTTGGAGCAATCACATGAAGTTGATTTCAACTATGGGAGAACACGGAAAGTGATTCATTTTCCCCAATTCGCCTTTTTTTTGATGATTCATTATAAACTTTGACCCAGAAGCATATGAAGACTACTGCTGGTCAGCATCGCTTAATTCCTAAAATAATATGGAGAGGTTAAATTCCTTTATCATGAACATATATGTACTGAATTCCATTGTCTCCTTATAACACAGTGATGTGGTCTAGCTTGTCTTTTGTTTGCATTCAAATTCGGCTTCTATAAAAATGAGATAACAATTGCGGATAATCTTTGCTAGAATAATAATGGATGTAGATCATCAACGGAGACCTTCATATGCTTTCTGGTCAAATTTGACAACGAAACATGAAAGTTAGAATGAATTGGGGCAAAATAGGTCACATCCCTTGCTCATCCATGGTAAACATGAACTCTATCTAGTTTTATTTAGGAGTATTTGCATCATAATTGCATGTTATTGCATGAAAACTTCGAAAACAGCTTGAAAATATATGAAAAAACTAATTTATCATAGTTTTGAAGGAATATGGGGCAAAATGGAACATTATCGTGATATGGGCAACTTGAAAATGCTCCACCCTCGTGGTGGATAATCTTTGCTAAAATATTGAACGTTTTTCATGGATGTAGATCATCAGCGGAGATCTTCATATGCTTTCTGGACATATTTGGCAACGAAACATCAAAATTAGAGTGAATTGGGGCAAAATAGGTCACATCTCGTGCTCTTCCATGGTAAAAAACAACTCTATCTAGTTTTTTAAAGAGTATTTGCATCATGATTGCTATGATTTGCATGGAAGCTTCGAATACATCATAAGAACTTAAAAAATCTCATTTTAATAGATTTTAAGGAATATGGGGCAAAATGGGACATTATAGTGATATGGGCAACATGAAAATGTTCCACCCTCATTGTGGATCATCTTCGCTGAAATATTGAACGTTTTTTTATAGATACAAATCGTTAGCGGAGATCTTCATATGCTTTTTGGTAAAATTTAGCACCGAAACATGAAAATAAGGGAGAATTGGGGCAAAGTAAGCCACAACTCGTGCTCTGCCATGGTGGAAATCAACTCTATCCAGTTGTTTAAGAGTATTTGCATCATGATTGCTATGATTTGAATGGAAACATCGAAAACTGCTTGAAAATCCATGGATAAAACTAGTTTTTTTCATAATTAATAAGTAGTGTGGGGCAAAATGGGGCGTTATAGTGATCTGGTCAGCACGGAAATGTTCCATTTCAATTGAGATCAACCTCTACTATAGTATTTAACGTTTTCCCGGGTTATATGTATGTCGGCGGCAGAGGTTTATCTTTGCTACTTTGTTATGTTTTGCATTAAAATAGTGCAAAAAAGGGCAAAATGGGGCGAAATGGGACCTTTCCCGTGGTCAGACCACCACCATTCGATTCCTTGTCATTTTTTACATAGAAATAGGTATTTGATGCTTTTCCAAATCAGCGGCTTCTAAAAGTTGCGATTTTGGGTCCATTTTTTCCCACTGTGCAGTGCAATGCTTCTCTATATCGTATTTTAGAAGCAGTTTTTTTGCTTGATAGTTGATCTGCTCCAGCGGCTTTGTTGTTTTCAATCGGCCAACCTCCTCCTCAATCTCAAGAGATTCCAAGGACGTTTTCGCGCATGTACTCCTAGATCTGTTACAACACCACTGTGCTGTGCCTACATCTGTTTGTAATCAATATTATTCGTTTCCCTTGTTTCATACAGTTCATAAAACTGCAACCTAAATCATTTACTGAAACCTAAAACATGTCGTAACCAATCGAGGTGACAGACCCGAATCCCACTCAGGTCAACTTACATTTCCATCTGATCGATCCAAAAATCCATGTAACTTAGCAAGTAAGATTTGTTGGAATAAACATTCATTCTTAACCGAACCATCGAAGTATTCACATGTAATACCGTTACTACACCACCTTCGGTGCTTGCAACGTCGCCATTGCACTAAGGGGATTCAGGTGGCCAAAAATCGAAAATTGATTTTATTCAATTTGAGGTTTAGGTTCGGTACACTCAGCCAAATAACCTTAAGATTTTTATAAGGCCCAACTTATGAAACGGCCTTTAAATAATTTATAATGATTCGGATGAATTTCATAAGGTCACTCTATGACGTAAAATCGTCTCACAGCTTGGCTTTTATTCATGTTTAGCAACATGATATTCTCAAGCGTCGGTAGCCGTGTGGATAAAACACGGGCTCGGTGAACCCGACGTTCATGGATCGAATCCAGGCTGCATCATTTTAAATTTCTTTTGTTGTTTTCATAAGTCTATCTTATGAGATTTGTCATAGCAAGCACGATCAATTTTTATAAGGTATTCTTTTGGCATCCATAAGAGTTAATTATAGCAAATTTTCAAATTTTCGATGAATTTCGCTAGTTTTTTTCGTTGAGTGTAGTTGCAAGTAGACCACTTGGACCAGTAAACCCTAGAATATTAGTTTGCTAATCCATATACTTATCGAGATATTGGCAGCAGAATGAGATCATTGGCAATTTTTGGTAAAATGAACGAATTGTTCATCTTTGCATATCTTCGGCTTAAATAGAAAATATTGAACTGTCAAAGTAGTTTCTTAAAGCTTACTTATAAACCTTTCGAATGACATATCAGACTTAGAAAAGTTGATTGTAAAACTATTAAATGATGCCACTTTAAAATAAACAAATTTTCCCCATACAAACCGTTCCATACAAAAAAAGTTTCGCTTCGGGACTACTTCTATGTCTTTCTTAAGGATCCCTGGGAGACATTGAAATTAAATTTGGCTGCTACTAGCTGCTATTCTGCAATTCCAATCAAGTTGTCGGCGATGATTGAGTTATTCCAATATAAAATCACCCTATTGGTCATTAAATATGTCTGATGAAATATTTGATCGTCATGGCCGTTTTTCTTGGTAGATCAATCATAGTTGAATCAAAATTGGTCTTGGATCTCTTAGCGAAGCGTATTTTTTACGAATTGGAATCTACTTTGTAAATTGCTTCAGAAATACTGATAAACGCCTAAAAGTATGCAATGCTTTTGTATTTTAATACTGTTAAAACTATCATGTTGAAAAAATGTTTATTTAAATTTCTAAAACCCGTCAATTAATGAGATCAGTTTATTAGACAGCTCGAAATGACATTTAGGATCATTCTATCAGTTGAAATGGAAAGATTGCAATTTTATTACGATTTTTATGGTGTAAATCCAAAAAGCCGAATTTTCATGCTCTCAGTACGGACAAACCTTGAGTTTGGAGTCCTTAGAAGCATTCAATGCGTGTTTTTCATATGTTTAAGGCGTAATCCTTACGAATAGGGGCAAGACATTATAAAATTGATGAAAAAATATTTTTGGCCACCTGTTTGTATGGAGCCGCCCCATAGTGCATTGAGGTGCTCAACGTATCGCTGCCGTCACCTCTCGACCAAAACGGGCTGCAAAACGGTCAGTTGATAAGAAGAGCGTCCAACATAGCTCTAGTCTCACAAGTTTCTAGATGACAAAGACCGTCTGCTAAGAGGTGTGTGCTTAGCTGGTAGTGCAGCCTGGGCACTGTTGTCCTTCTGACTTCAGCTAGATTAAGGAGCGTCTGTTCTGGCATTCAGCGGTTGAACTAGATATACTGCATCACGCCCAGCTAGATCTAAGGTGGTAGTCCCATCAGCGAGGCCGTCCCAGTGTTGGTTGGGACGCTAAACAGAACTGAGTTGGCGTAGGCCCAATAAGCCACCCGTAAAAATCCCCATTTCGAATAACAGGAGAAAATACGAGTTGATACAATCGGCCAAGTCGATCAGTTATGTAGGGCTAAAAACTCACCAAACATAAAGACGCTTTTCCTAAGCTAGCTGTACGAGATTTTGCCGAATTACGAAATTTGCCCCTTCTCAATTGAACTCTCTTAACTCTCGATTATATTCCTGGTTCTTCTGAATTCATTTCCTTGATACATCTTATCGGGAATCACATCCGTTAACTTTGGATGTGCACAGTTTTACGCCTTACTAGCTCGACTCATTGAAGGCCCAAATGATCAACATTTGAAACGCAAATTGTTGATAAATATTGCTGGATAGATCTATCATTTGCTTCCTTTACGTTCTATTATTACCTCTGCTGCAAACCACCTCCGTTGGTTGGCCTATGAGGTCATGGGAAAACAGGCCAACGCACTTGGAGCTCAGTGTCGTCTCCATTGATGATCAACCATGCTGTGTCCAACACAGACGATGCAATACAACTGCATCTCGGCTCCGTTTGATGGATGATGAAAACACGCGTAGTGGTTTGGTTATTGGTTGATGCACTATTAAATTTTATGGATTTATTGTTTATGCGACCGTGGATGGCGGTTGCACTCGTCATCTGGAGAACGCCGTTTGCTGCCATCATCGGTCGTTCGCAGATCGGAACCTTGGTTCTTGGAGGTTCCTTTACCTCCGAATGCTGCCAAGACATTCGTACCAGCAGAGATAAAAAAGCGTTTTCCCGGTCCATGTGGCAGCTTGATTTACGATGACAGTGAAGGCCACCAGTGTCACGGGAAACCGTCAATCATCGATTGGTGGAGAAAAGTGTGTAATGCACTTTGCTGCTGGCCTGGCCTGGCCTGGCGCTACCGATATTTGTTGCGTGGTGTCGAAGTCATAGACTGACAGGACTGTTACAGACCATCCATGGAAAGGTATGTTTCCCCGCTCTGGTTTTCGCGAAATCCCTGAGCTCCCTGATAGATCCAATCGACAATATTTACACAATAGCAGCAGAGTGCGACTGATTTGCATGCGAACGCACGGCGACGACCCCGCTCGCTGACTGTCGAGCTGAGCATACGTACCTAGACGGTTGTTTCCTTTTGTTTTGAGTGACGACTGACGAGCTTTCGCTGAATCTGCCTTCCGTATGGTCGCAATCGATCGTTTCAACTTTGAAACGAGTAACCTTGCAGTTTTGGATGCGTTTTTTTCTATGATGATACTGACGGTTGCGTTCCGTGAGCTAGCTTTATTTTTGATTGACTCTATGCACTTCATTTAATGGGCAAGACAATTGTGGCAATTAAAAGGTGGAAGCAGCACCACGCCGAACACTTGAGAATATTATCCATCTTAGGCTAAACTTCAGGTATCAGTAGGTGAATCTAGAGGCACGTCCTCCTCCATTTGGTAACCTTACTCCAATCCATCATTATTCAATGTGACCCTACTCTGCGTCATTTCATCGCCTGAGGTCAGGTCAGGTCGAATGATCCGCACCACGACAGGACAGGGAATTCCCCCATAGCCATAATCCATCACGAACTTGCATCAATTTGATGCAACCTTTGCCTTTGCAAACTCGGGTTTCGAAAAAGATTGTTCGGATCAAATTTCACTTGACCGGCCAGCCACTATCGATGCGATGCCACAGTTCGAGGGCAATTATCCTCAACTTTCAGTTTCATTCCCATCCCATGGGCGGGCGCGGTAATCGCATCGCACCGCAGCCAATGATTGTCTCAGTCCGTCGTCGTCAGTCATCGCGCGATCCGAGAGTCCACCGATATCGCCGGGCGAGTTGGTCTGCTGATAGGGTACTGGCGGACCGTCTCGCCATCGAAACATTTCTTAGTCATGTTTATCGTGTTGTGCATGATTGTTTTTATTTTTTTCGGTTCTGCTTTGTTCAGCTCGAGTTCGCATCTTCATTATCTCAGCACGAGTGCTCTGGGGGGCTGCTGACCGTTGTTGGACCGTTCGTTCCCTGTACTGACTCTGGTACCTACCTATCAGCTATGTAGATGATATACGTAAGAAGAAATTAGCTTGCAACAGACTTTTATTGTGAAAGTGCCGTGGCGATTTTTTTTTGTCGCTTTCGGCTGAGCTGAGTACTCGGACTTTACTACGCGATGAGAAGGCGTGTTTTTATTTTGGACTTTTAAGGGACCGGTTTTCCACTTTTTTCGGATGGCCCTCAGGGGTCACCGTCATAAGCATCGTAAATCATGCACAATGCTGCATTATTACGTAAAGGAAGAAAGCTCACGACGTGTGTCAATAATTGCTGTTGGACATGGTAGGTTGAAAATTATGATTGAGGTTACCGCATTTAAAATGGAGAACCTTTCGTGATAAGTATGATTTTGATGTTACATATATCATTCCAAGTCGCCTATGTGAGATTTGATACATATATTATAAGAAGAAATGTGGGAATACAATTACCGTCTCTTTGACTGGGTTTGATAACAGCGGTAATTTATACAGGGGTAGCCAAAATGTTTGGGATAAGCAACTTTTTTTCACTCACAAAAAAATCAACATGCTGTAACTTTCGTAGAGTGCATCGAAAAATCGCAAATTTTGAGTGTTTGTCAACCTATTATATGTCCATCATTGGTACAACTATGAGCTTGATTGGAAAATATCTCGCGAAACTGGTAAAACACTATTTTTTAGACTACTAATTTTTGAACTGTCATATCCCGAAAACAAGTAAACTGAATTCAATGAACTTTTGAACGTTTATCAACAATATATTTCGGGCTGATTTTTTGACGAATTTGTTTCGTCATGAATTAATTTTTCAATATTTAACGTTTCCACACCTGTTAGAGAATAGATTCTCAGTAAAATTTGGAATTGTTTCGACTCTGCTGAATACAAGAAAATCACGTATGTGATTTTTTGTTAGTTCAGAAAATTTGCTTTTGGGAATTTTATAAATTTTGCGCCTGTAGATGCGTAAGAAGTCTTATTTATGGCACAGGGAATGACTCTTTCTTATTTCCTATATACATTTTTTGGATATACACTCCCGTTCAAAAGTTTGGGGTCACCCCCTCAAAAACATGTCATTTTTTAGGCCCATATCTCCGCCAATTTGTGTCCAATTTCAAAACCCTAGGTTTCATTCAAAAGATAACAAGTCAAAAAAACTTTGAACATGATTTAAAAGAAACTTCTTCAAAAAAAAATTGTACGTAAACTTAACCCAAAGTTGCCAAATTTTCTAAAAAATGAATATAAACTTACGGCAGTTGGGTCGACCAAATTTTAAGATGAGAGCGGTAATATGACCCATTTTCTATTAGCTTTCAACTGCTTTTTACAGAACTTAGCTAAAAAATCTAGAAAAAAAGTTATTAAGTAAATTAATCCTTGATGTCATTGACCAAAAGTTTGGGGTCACCCCTCAAAATGCTTTGTCATCTTTCATTCAATTTTAATTCTTCTTGGCTTATTTGAAACAAAATGAATGATAATTACTGCATAGACATTGAACTACACATATTTGTTGAAAATTACATACTAAAACTTAACGTAAAGTTGCCTCATTTTTTGAAACGTGGTAAAATGTGACAACTTTACATAACATTTTTATATACAAAAATCGTTAAATACGTTAAGTTGAAGACATCAAACGTAAATTTAGTTAATTATCTTTGAAATGAGCCAAAAATAATTAAAATTGAACTATAGATGACGAAGATATCAACAAATCACTTTTCCATGTTTACGAAAGTGACCCCAAACTTTTGGCCGATACATCATATTGAGGGGTGACCCAAAACTTTTGGTCGATGACATCAAGGATTAATTTACTTAATAACATTTTTCTGGATTTTTTAGCTAAGTTCTGTAAAAAGCAGTTGAAAGCTAATAGAAAATGGGTCATATTACCGCTCTCATCTTAAAATTTGGTCGACCCAACTTCCAGCGACACTGCCGTAAGTTTATATTCATTTTTTAGAAAATTTGGCAACTTTGGGTTAAGTTTACATACAAATTTTTTTGAAAAAGTTTCTTTTAAATCATGTTCAAAGTTTCTTTGACTTATTATCTTTTGAATGAAACCTAGGGTTTTGAAATCGGACGCAAATTGGCGGAGATATGGGCCTAAAAAAATGACATGTTTTTGAGGGGGGGACTCCAAACTTTTGAACGGGAGTGTATATACACATATATAAAACACCACTTACGTTTTTTTTTGCATTCTCATATTGTATTTTTCATATTGATCAGTGTGTAATGGGATTTCGTCCGGGTGCCGGTGTCGCGCGCTTTTGCTTCGGTCGTTCGATTCTTTTTTTCATTTAATTTTCTATTCGGTAGGTGATAAGATTTGGTCCGGGTGCCAGTGTCGCGCGCGTTTGCTTCGGTGGTTCGATTTTTTTTCTTTTTCTATTCCGAAGTGAGCATTTCGACGGCGGAGTCGGTTCCGAACTTTTCGCTTCCCGTCGGCGCTAGTTCCCAATACACTTTTAGTTGATAATAAATATTTTCTTTTATTTTTTGCATTTACACAAAAGTGTGAAAAGTCGGGCACGCGGGTGAGAAAAAATCCGGGCGTCGACAAGTGAATCGCGTTCAGTGTATTTCTGTGTGGAATAGACTAAAGGTTTCTGCTCCCTAGTGGAATGGAGACGCGCGATAGCATTTTCTTTTTGGCTAGTTTTTGCGTCGAAAAGTGGTCGGTTGTTAACGGCGGTTTGTGTATATTGATCCATTGTCAAATCATATCACCAACCATAGGTGACTCCCGGACTGACAATGTACCTTACCCTACTAACAAAAAATCCTTCCTGAGACAAACGTGGAGATGCAGCGATTCGCGGTCTTTATAACAAAGTTTGTCTTACTAACATTCCCTCCCATCCTCGATGACCGTAAGGACGTGGCCGGCGCTTTTATTGACCCTATTAAAGTTGAGAACTCTCGAACTGTGTACATTGAGAATAGTTAGCTAGTCCCAAGTCATATTTTTTGGTTCCCTGTGCAATTTCAATTGCTCTGGTCAATCACGGAGTAGCAACTACGAATTGTGCGGTCATCTATGCTCATGCTCATGCTCATGCTCTCATATTGTATTTTTCATATTTTTTTTTTGTGTCCTTGCATCCAGGGAGTGTATTTAAAATCCCTTCTAATAAAATAAGTATAACAATGATTATTTCACAAACTCGAGATTTTCAGAATTTTTTTCAAGAATTTCCCCACAAATTCCCCTAGAAATTTCACTACGAATTCTTTAAAAACAAAGATCTGCAATATTTGGAAATTTTCTCCAGGGATTTCTTTTGTTCCTTACAGGGATGTGTTACATTAGCTATTCCATCGAAATTTCACAAAAGATTATTCTTGCATGGATTGGTTCAAAAATTCCTTCATGAATTTCTTAGAAATCCTCTAGTTATTGCTTCAGAGGTTGTTTGAGCGAAATTTATCGGATGATTAATTTAAAACGCCATCCATGGATATTGTCAGAAATTTCTACATGGATTCATGTAAAAAAAACCTTCGAGTATGTTTTTAGTAATGTCCGCATTCACCTTCCAAGGACTTTTAAAAAAAATCTGCCAGAAATATTTCGGAGAGATTTCTCTGAGAATTCTTCCAGGAATTCCCTTACGAACTCATTGTTTCCTTTAGAATTTCTCAAAAGTTTCTAGAGATTAACCCAGAAGTTAATTTTGAAATTCCATTATAAAACCTTCCTGCGGTTCCTTCTGAAATTGTTTCATGTATTCCTTTGGATTTTTAGAAAATTCTCCAGGAATTCTATTCAAGAAGCCTTGCCCGGTTTCTTGGAGAAAGATCTTTTTGAACATTTTCCATTGACTGTTTCGAAAATTCCACTAGACTTCTCTTCAAAGGATCCTCCTGAAATTAATCAAACAATTCCTTTAGAAAACTTCCATGGAATTCCTCAACAAATCCCACATAGTTTCTGTTCAGGAAACTATCCGTGTATTCAATCAGATATGTTCCCAGCGATTCCTTCGGTAAATTGAAAGTGTAGAATTCCCGCAGAAACTTCTTTAAAGATTAAATTTCCTCAAGATTTCTTACAAGGATTCAAATTAGGGATTTCTCCATGAGCTTGATTCCAAGAATTTCTTGAAGCAATATCATATGAATTCCCTCTTAAATTGCTTCGTAGACTCCGCTCAATGCGTTCTTCTACCAAGACTTTTTTTTTTTAGAAATTCCTCTATCGGATTCTTCCGAAATTCTTCCAGGGATTCTATAGAAAATTTCTCCAGGCTTCCTTCAAATATTTTCTCAATAGTTTCTCCAAAAATTTCTCCAACATTTTTTTAGGTTGTGTATGTGTACAAATAGGTCACCCCATTTTTAGACAGTAAATATGAACCAATTTCAACGACCGATGGTTCATTCGACGGGATATATTGTCTTATTGTTTCCTATTGAAAATGGTTCAGATCGGTCCAGCCGTTCCGGAGTTATGTCCATTTAGGTGTTCCGGACCGGTACCCCAGGAAGGGGTCAGATTTGAAAATGCAACAAACTCATGCATGCGACCCATCAAACCACGGCATTTTCGATTATCTGATGTACGGTAAGCAGGAAAATAGTTGCAGACTACATCTGTACCGGTTCCAGGTGTCCCGCCGGATGTGGCCAAATATAAAAGTGATCCAAACCCATGCATGCGACACATCAAATCACGGCTTTTTCTTTAAGCTGATGAACGGTAAACAGGAAAATAGTCTCAGACCATATCTGAACCTTGTCCATACCGGAATCGATTCGGGGTGTCCTGCCGGGTGTGGCCAAATATAAAAGTGAACCAACCCTATGCATGCGACATAACAAAACGTATCCTTCCGTAAAACCTGTAGTACTAGAGACATTTCTGGAGGAAATCCTTCAGAATAAAAAAAAAACCTGGAGGAATTTCTTAGAGAATCACTGAAGAAATTTATAGAAAAACGTATTTTTCAAGGAATCTTTGAAAGAATTACTGGTAGAACTAGAGAACTCTCTGCAGGTTTTGCAACATTTGCACCCATTTAGACCCGGCCCAAATTCATTATCACCACAGTCAAATTTCGCACACGAATTCGCAGCGGCTAACGTACACAAGTTCGCTTGACAGTTCATGGCAGGGTCATCTGCTACACAATAGTAAAATGAAATGAGTTTGATTAGTGTGAAAAGTAGCTAGAGAATGATAGTTTAATTGATTTTCACAGAAAAACACAGAAGTCGAAACATTGATGAGAAACCCAATATTTATATTTTTTTGAATAACTTCATGATTAATGCCAATGAATAGATTTTTGAGCAGTTTCTGCGGGAATTGCAGAGATAATATTCGGAGAAAATCCCGTTGCATTACCGGAAAAAATCTTTTAGAATCCCTGAAGAAACATCAAAACGTAGTAATCCCTGGAGGAATTACTGGAGAAACCCCTAGAGGAACTTCCAGAAGAATTGAGATTTTCTAGATCTTTAGGAATTTCTCAATAATTGCCTGAGAGAGTCCTAGAATATATGGAGTAAAACATTCAGGAACGTTTGTAAAAAATCCCAAAAATAATTTTTGAAAGCCTTAGTGGAAAATTTTCTGATTTTTTAATGGAATTTCCTAGAGTAAAAACCGAAAGAATTTCTGGAATTGCATCTTTTGAAGAAACCTTTAAAGAAATTCTTGGAGAATCCCCTGGAGTAATTAAACTATTGATATGCAAATCCTTGTAACACAATTATATTAACTTTTTATTTTTGTTGTCATAATTTTGTTATAATCTGATGGACTGCAAGGCCGTAAACCTCGGAGTGCGAGTTCGATTCCCACTCCAGTCGGTGAAAACTTTTCGTCAAACGAAACATTTTTCACTGGATCACCCTTGTCTCATATAAAGCCTGTATCCGCCATAATCGGGACACAGAAGAACGGCTGTAGCTCTGTAACGAATCGGTAAAATTGGTCAAATAATTGACTGAGAACTCTTTGGTGTATGTTTATTATTTGTGCCAAATTTCATAAAAATCGATGCATTACTTTCAACTGTGGAGGAAAAACAAACAGACGTTGTTTTAAGCATTTTGTACAATCTTGACCAATTTTCATTCGCATAGTAGGGTAATTGTTCCCATCGTTGCGGTAGTACCTATTGTTGCGGTAATGGCAATTGAGCACTTTTTCGACTGAAATGTTACCAAAAGGTATTTTTAATAGATGTATGGTGCTTAAATTATGAGATTGCACCATTTGTTTGCTTAAGATTTGCCCAAAAACCTATTTTAAAAAAATATTTTCATAAATGTGTTTGCTGCTGTGTTCCTATTGTTGCGGTAGTGTTCCTAATGTTGCGGTATCCCATATGATTTCAATGGGATACCGCAACAATAGGAACAAAATACCGCAACATTAGGAACACAATGATCTTTCAGATAAAAACGAATAAAATGCTCATAACAACATCAAAGTGGCAATATTTCGTTATTTTCCCGTAGATTAAGGATGGATTTTATTATTTTCAATTCAATCCATGTAAAAAGTTTGCTTGGGGCGATACAATTGTGGTTTAAACATGAACCCAGCGCTTAACTCCTCCATGATCGGATCAATTACCCTAGTAGATGGTTCTTTTACGCTACAGTTCAAAGTTCTGTGATGATAATGATGAAATTTCGTTAGCAATTATGATACTTATAGAGACACTTTCTTGCAAAATTTCATCAACTTTTATCAATTAGTTTGAAAGCTACTGGTGTTGATAGGGGTGAGTGTTAGTGAAAATTTTTCGTGTTTTTCATGTGCGATGTTTTCCTATTCATAACTTTTTAATTACTCTGCCAATTTTCATGAAATTTTCACAGAAGCTAGTTGATTATGTGTATATTATGGCTGCAAAATTTGATGATTATTGGTATAGTACAGTCGAGTCTCTTACTAAACGAATTCCTATTAAACGGACTCCTATTAAACGAACTCCTACTAGACAGGGGTGAGCGTTATAGGAGACTAAGAGATTATGGGATTTCGGCTTTTTGGGGGTGTGGCCTATTATCGCGGGCGCGTTAAGAGATAGCGCAATACTTTCTTCGGCAAAGTTTTAGGGCTTGATAAGATCTACCATGTAGAACTTTGGTTCATATGATTAGTTGGCAACTTGGCCGCTAGAGGGACCATCAACAGTTTGATGCTAAATTGCACTACAGGAACCATATCAGGTTGTCAAGCAAACGTTACGATATGCGACAGCTCAAGACTCTGATAAAGATAGTGTCTTCGGAAAAGTTGTTGGATACGCCAGTAACTTACTGACGATGAGTTGCGAAGTTCGAAATTCCTCCACTCGGCGGCGCTAGTGAGCAAGTAAATTTTCAAAACCTCATATCTCAGAATCCCGATAACTTAGAAAGTTGGTGTCTTTGGCAAAGTTGATCAGTATGACCATAAACTTACATAAAAATAAACACTTGTTTCGCAATTCTACCACTAGGCGGCGTTTACCGGGTTTCTTCGTCTTTTTTCGACTTTTTTGGGGGTTTTTCGGCTTTGCAAATCTAGTGTCGCTCCCCCCGATAACTTAGAAAGTTGATGTCTTCGGAAAAGTTGATCAGAATGAAGTAAACTTACATACAAATAAACACTTGTTTCAAAATTCTGCCACTAGGAGGCGCTAGTAAACTTGCAAATTTTAAAAATATCATATCTCAGAATCCTGATAACTTAGGAAGTTGGTGTCTTCGGCAAAGTTGATCAGTATGGCATAAACTTACATAAAAATATACACTTATCTCGCAATTCTGCCACTAGGCGGCGCTAGAGAACATACAAATTTTAGAAATCTCATAGCTTAGAATCGTGATAACTTAGAAAGTTGGTGTCTTCGGTAAAGTTGATCAGTATGACATAAACTTACATAAAAATAAACACTTGTTTCGCAATTCTGCCACTAGGTGGCGTTTACCGGGTTTTTTCGTCTTTTTTCGACATTTTTGGGGGTTTTTCGGCTTGGCAAATCTAGTGTCGCTCCCCCCGATAACTTAGAAAGTTGATGTCTTCGGAAAAGTTGATCAGAATGAAGTAAACTTACATACAAATTAACACTTGTTTCAAAATTCTGCCACTAGGAGGCGCTAGTGAACATGCAAATTTTAGAAATCTCATAGCTCAGAATCCTGGTAACTTAGAAAGTTGGTGTCTTCGGAAAAGTTTATCAGTATGACATGAACTTACATAAAAATAAGCACTTGTTTCAAAACTCTGCCACTAGGAGGCGCTAGTGAACTTGCAAATTTTAAAAATCTCATAGCTCAGAATTCTGATAACTTATGAAATTGGTGTTTCAATTGCGGAACAAGTGTTTAGTTTTATGTAAATTTATGTTATACTGATCAGCTTTGCCGAAGACACCCACTTTATAAGTTATCGGGATTCTGAGATATGAGGTTTTGAAAATTTACATGCTCACTAGCGCCGCCTAGTGGCAGAAGTGCGAAACAAGTGTTTATTTTTATGTAAGTTTATGTCATACTGATCAACTTTGCCAAAGACATCAACTTTCTAAGATATCACGATTCTGAGCTATGAGATTTCTGAAATTTGTATGTTCACTAGCGCCGCCTAGTGGCAGAATTGCGAAACAAGTGTTTATTTTTATGTAAGTTTATGTCATACTGATCAACTATGCCAAAGACACCAACTTTCTAAGTTATCGGGATTCCGAGATATGAGGTTTTGAAAATTTACTTGCTCACTAGCGCCGCCCAGTGGAGGAATTTCGAACTTCGCAACTCATCGTCAGTAAGTTATTGGCGTACCCAACAACTTTCCCGAAGACACTAGCCTTCCAAATTATCAGGGTCTTGAGCTGTCGCATATCGTAACGTTTGCTTGACAACCTGATATGGTTCCTGTAGTGCAATTTAGCATCAAATTGTAGATGGTCTCTCTAGCGGCCAAGTTGCCAACTAATCATATGAACCAAAGTTCTAAATGGTAGATCTTATCAAGCCCTAAAACTTTGCCGAAGAAAGTATTGCGCTAACTCTTAACACGCCCAAGATAATAGGCCACACCCCCAAAATGCCGAAATCTCATAAGCTCTTAGTCTCCTATTAAGTGGATTCCTTTTGCGGCCCCCGACCAGTGATCTTATAAGAGACTCGACTGTACTTTCAAAAGTACAATCGAAACATTAGAGGGTGCTGACTAATTGCTGTCTGAGGGGCTTAAATCACGTTCAGTCCCAATACATGTTTTGACTATAAAATTGTTGATAGCGCATCGATTTTTTTGAAATTTTGCTCATGCATTGAATGTTGATTGAGAGGTTTGTGTTCAAAATTTCAGCCATTTCCTTTGCCAAATTCAAAAGTTGCAGCGCTGACAAGCAAAACTAGGAGCTGTACAAAATTCAATGGTGCACATTCTACTCTTTCATTGCTACAACAAAAAGTACAGCACCGATTCACATGAAATTGTGTGGGTGAAATGAACACATCTTAAGATGTTATTATGCCAAATTTGAGCAATTTTAATGTGTCTATTACAGATTTACAGCTGTATTTCTGTGTCCCGATTATTGCGGATACAGGCTTTAAGTGATAAAAGACACTACACCGTCTTCAACCAGAGGTTGTACAGACTGAACAAGCACTAACATTACTAGACAATGGACTACACACATAACACCCAGTGGCCCAGTGGAGAATTTTCCGTTCGACGAAAAGTTTTCCCCGACTGGAGCGGGAATCAAACCCACACTCCGAGGCTTACGAAACGCCTAGATGACTGACGCCTCTAGCCGCACGGCCACGAAGCCCACAATGCAATGATTGCAATGATCGTTCAGTATATGCAACCTTAGTTGAAGAAGTGTAGTGTATTTTTAATAATCTTGTTGTGTGCTTCTGGTCGGGATACTATCAAACCTATTTTTTCATTACTTACTTTATAAAGCTATAAATATTTCAACAATTATTTCTGACAGTCGATATATCAGAAAATCTATTGAAATTTGTTAGATTTATTCGTATTTGCGAAAAAATAAATGATGATTTTTGTCATTTTGGTCCTTGGAGTCAAAAAGTTTTCAATACACATTTAACAATCTTGTTTTGCAATAGTTAACAGAATTTGTGATTGTTTTATTATTTGAAAGCAAGTTCAATCATACACATTTTGAAATAATATTGTTATAATTGTATCGCGATTTGTTATATTTTTTTTCAATTTGTTGTTTTTTTGTTAGAATGTTTGTTTATTTAACTACTAATCGTAGTCGTATTATAAGAATCGTTGTTACAAAAATCATCGTAACAAAATCAGCGCAGCGTTCGGAATGCTCACTCATTCTCACGAATTGAAATCTCCCTCACGTCAGTTTTAAGCAAAAATTTGGCTTGCGAAAACTCCATTGATATTTATGTGTGCTAACATATATTTTAGCTCTCGGAGCTGCGAGCATATTGATTGTTGTCTTTTCTTGACTACTATGACGCCAACGACGGTATGTATCTTTTATAGAGAAAATTTATTCCCTAGTTGGTGTGGTGGTGTTGTACGCGTGTCGCGTTTGGCTTTTAATCATGCTCCAGGTTCGAATCCCGTGGCGACCACAGTTTCGTTAATTTGCTTTGAAGATCTTTTCGTGTGCGAATTTTACGAGAAAAGTTGAAAGAAAAATAATTATCCGACGGTTGAAGCGATTTTCAGCGATCACTGGTCTGTCGTTACTCGCCCGAAAAGTAGTGGGAGCGAAAACTGTTCCACATGCAAAACGATCAAATAAAGCTCTTCGCTGGCGTGAGAATAGCGTATTTCGTATCACTGAAATGAAAATTACAAACCCTGAACAAAATAACATAATCTGTAAGAATTTTCGTAATTCCCTTCTGGTTAGACAACAGGCTTGAAAACCAGTTTCTTGAAGTTCGTAATTCGAGGGAAAACTGTATGCTGTTGACCCACATCATTATTTCATCTCAAATGTGAGAATGGTTCAGGACATGATATCCCTCAACGCACATTTAAAGAGCTGAGTTAAAGGGTTCATGAAGTATTTACAACCACTGACCTATTTTCATCGACACGGACACCGCAAACGATCTCACTCAAGTATCAATGCCTCCCGCGCGACGACGACGACGCGACGTTTGATTCACCACCACTTGAGACGGTGCGGTGGTGTACTGCAGCAGCAGTGAAAAATATGTCAATGTTTTTGACACATTTCGAGTAATCCAAGTCGATCTTGACACCACATCATCGCCTTCGAAGTCGTCGTCACCGCCATCGCCGTCCATCCGTCCGTCCGCCTGTTCAGTGGCACATGGACGAACACAGAGTGAATGCTCTGCTCTCGATATCCACCGTGCTGCGCGTGGATGATCCAGACGTCGTCCGTTGAGGGGGTGAGGAGTCACAGGGGGAGAAACATCTTTATGATGATCACGCGGTAGTATTTTGAAAGATTTCCCGCGGTTGGGGTCGTTAAACACGGTACGGTTCTCCGGTGACGACGGTGTGTGAGAACTTTTCGATCACCCATTCGTTTGTCATCTCACAGCTAGCTGGCCGTCCCATGTAGAGGATTGAATGCCCGTATTAATAATCCGAACATCTCCAACCAAAGTTGACACAATCCCACCCCAAATTACCTAATAGGAGCGAGAAACACGCGAAGACGCACAGCGGGGGCACGTCATTTGCCTAAAAACCGCTCGCTTGGTAGTTTACACTCGATAATCTCATCTTCATCATCTCTCGTGGATGTGTCCATCAGCGGGTCGTCAGCAGATCTGACGATCGCGAGTTGCTCGTGTTCCCGTGTCTCTATCTTCCTAGCATCTTCGAGCTCTTCAGCTGCAAGCAGTGGAGCAACTCCACGGGCGGAGAAGTACAGGACAGACGCACACTGACCGACCGATGGCGATGGATGATCGTCGTTTTCTGAACTGTTTCCCATCAGACGCACGTTCTTCGCTTATTTGTTTTGTTTACCACGCGAAAGCACAAACATCTGTTACAACAATCTGACCGACCGGGCCAGACCGGGCCAGGGACGGAAGGTTGTTGCCACAGGTGGTGCAGCCTCAGTGGATTGGTGGAGCGGTCGGTGTACGTATGGACGGACGTCCACGATCGTCTGCGGTCAGCTAGCTTGTGGTCATGTGAAGAATGTTTTTGTGCAAGATTGCTGCTCACTGGCTTATGGGTTCAGACTGAGCTATTATTCATCTCGTTACGATTAGAGAAATTTGAATTTTTGATCGCGATCTATCAGGCGTGTAAACAAACTAGCGGAAGCGCTGTTTATAAACTGGATGGGGTGATTTTTGTTTGGGTAGACAATACCGACAATGCTCAATTGGACATTTAGTTAAGAATCATATCTTATGAATTGAGAGGTTGTGGATCGTACTTTCCGGGTATTTTTTTCTGAATGCCATTTGGGTGGTTGATCTGCTTTTTTAGATGCGACTTGGGCGTAACTTACGCTGGCTGCCTACAAAAACACTAAATTGGTTGAAGAACAACCGACACAAATGAATAGTACAGCCAGTACAGCACATTCGTGGGGCAATATCAGGCTGGATTCATGGGTGAACGCGCTACAACGGACCAAATGTTCGCCATTCGCCAGGTTTTGCAAAAATGCCGCGAATACAACGTGCCCACGAATCACTTGTTCATCGATTTTAAATCGGCATATGATACAATCGATCTAGACCAGCTATGGCAGATTATGCACGAATATGGATTCCCTGATAAACAGATACGATTAAGGACAGACTTGTTAAAATCCCAAAATGGCCACCACAACTTTGGCATCTTTGGACGACTTTGGCACCTACTCACGATTTCAAGAGCACAAATCTGTTCATAAACAAAACCAGCGCACTTGATCTTCTTATTTTGAGCTTATTACGAGTGAGCAAGAACAGAATAATAAAAAGCACTGTTGTTTGAAACTTGCTTCTTGAAATTTGTGCGTCTGAAGTTCTGGTGCACTGTTGAAGCTGGATTTCAAGATGTTTGTCCTTAATCAAGGCGATGATGAATCGAGTGATGTGCGTAGTTTGAGTATCAGGGACACTCTCGAGTCCCTTCGAATCTCGCAGAAGATTACGGCAAGGTGATGGTCAATCGTGCTTGTGGTTTAACATTGCTTTAGAAGGTGTAATAAGGAGAGCGGGAATAAACACGAGTGGAACGATTTTCACGAAGTCTGTTCAGCGGCTTGGTTTCGCTGATGGTATAGATAGCTCGCAAATTTAAGACGATAACGGGAACGTACATCCGACTAAAGAATGAAGCCAGAGGAAACGGATTAGTCGTTAATGGGTCGAAGACAAAGGACTCTAGGGAGGAACTACCATGCCTGCCACCACTTAAAAAATAATGGCGGGCTCGGCTTTTCGCGCACAGCCGACTGCTCAGCAAACTCTTCCGGCATTCCAAATTAAGTGTGTACAAAGCGCTGATTCTTCCGGTAGTCCTCTATGGGCACGAAGCATGGACTCTACGTGCAGAGGACCAACGCGCCCTTGAAGTTTTTGAACGAAAGGTGCTGCGTACCATCTATGCCGTAGTGCAGATAAGAGACGGGAATTGGAGAACGCGAAAGAACCATGAGCTGCATCAGCTGCTGAGAGAAACAACCATTGTCTAAATCGTGAAAATCAGGAGGCTACGATGGGCGGGTCACGTCATCAGGAAGTCGGATAGCAACCCGCCTAAAATGGTTCTCGAGAGTCATCCGAGTCATCTAGCGCAGCGAGCTAGATAGGTCGATCTAGTGGAGGACGATTTGCGGACCCTTCGCAGGGTGGGAAACTGGAGACACACAGCTATGGACCGAATAGAATGGAGAGGGCTCCTACGTACAGCAGAGGACTCTCAGGCCTTAATCTGATCGTGCCCACGACGTCCCACAGTGGTCCAGATTTGAAAATACCTGGCAAAAATTCCCAAATCATAGTAGTCTGCTAGCTTTAGCCTATATCAGTGTATTGGAACATGATTTAGCGCTCAATTTCATTTTAAAGGCATTTTCATTTTTTGTCGATTTCTTCGAACAAAATCCGAACAAAATTGATGTTTTTCATACAATTTTAGTATACATATATCATCATGGCGCTTTTGTTTTGGCAGCTCTTGGCAACTCACTTGAAGTGCAAATTTTCGGTAATACCAATCCGTGTGGTCAAATTATGAAATTCAAATAACTCAACGTACATATGTACAGATGGGTAAATTATTGGTTAAATTGGGAAAAAATCCACAGCTCAGGTGAGATTTGAACTCATGACCCTTATTCGCTAGACAAGTGCTTTACCAAATAAGCTACCGAGCCAATTAATGACCCGGCAACTCAGTTGTCGACGAACGACGCGACGAACGCGAATGCGAACGACGCGTTTGATCGCCTTCCAGGTAGCATTGTTCTTCCTCTACAAGTGGTTGAGGAAGCGTAGCCTGTACGATAGGCAAACAGTTTCAAACAATAAACAAATCGCTTTCGCTCTTCGTACATATGTACAACAGAGATGGTTATATTTGCGGTTTAGGGGAAGATGATATAGATCGATGAGATTAGAATTGAACCTTATGACAACTAAGTTGCCGGGTCATTAATTGGCTCGGTAGCTTAGTTGGTAAAGCACTTGTCTAGCGAATAAGGGTCGTGAGTTCAAATTTCACCTGAGCTGTGGATTTTTTCCCAATTTAACCAATAATTTACCCATCTGTACATATGTACGTTGAGTTATTTGAATTTCATAAGCTCTTGGCAGTTGCATTTTTCTTTAACCGATTCTGCATACATAAACGAGCATTTGAACGGAATCTCCGCGCGGGGAGTAGATGGGAGCGATTTGTAAGACACTTTGAAGTCGAACTGTAAGATTTTTTCGTACTAATGGCATGTAATGTAAATTTTGAAGCCAAAAGTGTTATTTTGATCTCTTGCCCCATTGCAGATGTCTGATATACACAATAACTTACAAATAAACTTTTGAAAGCAACTGTATTACTCATATCATTAGACTTTTGTAGTGGTTGAACTTATAGCCGAGGCGGTAAACGCACGGGTATTCAGCATGACCATGCTGAGGGTGACGGGTTCGATTCCCGGTCGGTCCAGGATCTTTTCGTAAAGGAAATTTCCTTGACTTCCTTGGGCATTGAGTATCTTCGTGCCTGCCACACGATATACACATGCAAAATGGTCATTGGCAGAGGAAGCTCTCAGTTAATAACTGTGGAAGTGCTCATAGAACACTAAGCTGAGAAGCAGGCTTTGTCCCAGTGAGGACGTTACGCCAAAAAGAGGAGAGGAGTGGTTGAACTTGTTTGTGTTCTCTATAAAAAACTCAGCACTTTTTCCATTAACAGCTTTTCAGTGCTGTTTCAAGATACAAAATCAATATTTCCAATTTTTTGAAATGCCAGTTAGTGCTCCTGGTATTATGGATGAATGCTCAATATACTGTATCCCATATAAGACATGTTCGAAAATTGAGTTTCTGCCGGGTTTTCTCAAAATTGGACGCGTCCTTCGAGCTAGAAGAAATATCGTAAAAGCTTGCTTCATAGCTGAATTTGTAATCCATGTCCCTGGTCGTAGTCTTCGTTTTTACACTTTCCTGTACATTCGTCCCGCTAGAACTTTTAGCGCCGTCCACAAATTACGTATGGTTATAATGTCTCCCCTGACGAGATTCATGTGTAATTCGAAGTATCGCTTTTAAGATGAGAATAATTGAAGCATCTACCGCTACTTGAAATCGAACACCCAATCTCTATATCCGCTGGTCCCGATGATGTCCTTGCCATCACTCTGTTATATAGGGTGACTTTGAGTATAATAGACAAATTTGTTCTCTTTTTGTAGGCCAAATTGCATGTAACTTTGTCATATAATGCTTGTTTGGGAAAGAATTGACGCCAATTTTTAGTTCAACTGGTTCCAAAAACCCCCCATGATGAAGAGAACAAAACTGCCGAAAATACGTTCCTCTTTAAAAATGGAAAATAGCCCATTTATTTTACCGGGCTGCAAATAAGGTTTTGCAATTGGGTTTTTATTATTCACTTTGATCTCTACTCCCTTATACTCTGAGTAGAAAAAGTGCGATAGAGCTATAAAATGATTAAGTTATAAATAGAATACGGTCGATAAAACAGAATGTCAACTTCATTTAGCTGAAAAATCATGTGAAACGTCAAACGTAATAATGTGGTTGTGTCAAATGACTGAAGCTTGTGGCGCTGAAAATGTTATTTGGGACGATCCACGCTTGTTTAAAACAATAAAACGCATGGTTGATTTTCAAACTCAGAATTTACTTATTTCAAAGTTATATTTCATTGTTTTTATTTAGAGTTTAACGATAAAAACAACCAATAAGCATCATTTCACATAACGTTAAAAACTTCGTTTGTTTCTACAAAATGGGGACCATAAACATAGCCCGGTAGCTCTCACACATCTTTAAAATGCCTACCCGAACATCGCCGAAAAAAAAAAACATCAGGATGCTAGTAAATTCGGGGCAGAGGAGGGAAGTGATGATTTCTCTGTGCCTGCACAAGGTCATGCGGATGTCGGAATGTTGTCGGGAAATTGTTATTTTTGGCACAGGGTTCACGCATTAATGCGTGAATGCCAGGCGTAAAGTGATTGGTTGTGTAAAAATGATGCCGCACAGTTCGCTTGGTTTCATAGGCGTAGGCGTTACACTGTGTTGTAAAATTGGGAAGGAATTTATTTATTTAGTTATTCATTTATTTATATGAATCTCTTCATCTGACCTGATGTCTCAATGAAGTTAGACAGAGAAAAGCCACATTAAAAGGGACATAACAACCCTGTATCTTTTAAAGACAATAAAAACAACACAAAATGGGAACATACATAAACTAGTCACAATACAAAAGCTATGCTAACTAAACTTAACTAACAGCAATATCGTAATGGTAAAATGTGAGGGGTTTTTCTATCTTATATTGCTAAAATAAACGGAAAATTATCGCTGAAGAGTAGACACTGGTAAATTGAAGTCGTATAAATAAGACACTTTATTGAAGGTAGCTGACATAAACCGAACCGGATCGTGCTGCCCATAGAGACTATTCCGGGAATCCAAAAAAAAAAGCATGTTTCGTCTTCGTAAATGGCG
Organism: Aedes albopictus; assembly: GCF_035046485.1. Lineage (NCBI taxonomy): Eukaryota > Metazoa > Arthropoda > Insecta > Diptera > Culicidae > Aedes > Aedes albopictus. The sequence continues at coordinate 352,311,785 of NC_085138.1, forward strand.
CTCAGGAGCATAGAAACTTAATATTTCAAGCAGAGATCGACAATTCGACAATTCCGTTGAGGATTTTGGTTACAAACAGTGCTTGCATAGTTCGGTGTCTAACTTCCAAGTTATCCAATCCTAATAGTTGATAGCGTGCTACATATGGGGTTGCATGCTGACCTTCGCACCAGGGAAGATTCCGTAGAGCGTATCGTACAAACTTCTTTTGAATGGGCTCGAGCCGGTTGATCCGCGTTGATTGGTACGGGCACCAAACCACAACAGCGAACTCCAAAATCGACCGCACTAACGCACAGTAAAGTGATCGCTAGTAGTGCGGATCCTGAAATCCTTTGGCAATTTTCATTATGAAACCAAGTTGTCGATTAGCTTTGGATATGACTTCATCACAATGGAACCGAAACGCAAGTCGGTCGTCGAGCGTAACTCCTAAGTCTTTGATACGATGAACCCTTTCAAGGCTTTTTTCGGAGAGTTTGTAATCGAAAATAATGGGCTTGAGCTTCCGGCTGTACGTTATGACTTGGCACTTTTCGATGCTAAGTGTAAGGCAGTTTCCTACACACCACTGTTCAAAACGTTGAAGTAATCCCTGGAGTACAAAACAATCAGCAAGACACTCTACGATCATATAAATTTTCGCTTCATCAGCATTGAAAAGTTTAACACCAGATGGCAGGATCAGCGTCACATTATTAATAAAAAGTGAGAGCAATAATGGAAACGGATTTTTTTTCAATCAATTTCTGGTTCTAGCATGGGTAAGTCCAAAGTACATAGCCTGCTGCTTAGCGTAGTGTTCTATGAGCACTTTCAAACATATTAACTGAGAGATTTCTACGCCAATGACTATTTTGCATTCGTATGTATGTCGTGTGGCAGGCATGAAGAAACTCTGTCTGCATGTCCAAGGAAATCAAGGCAATTTCCTTTATGAAAAGTTCCGGTATCGACTGGAATCACCTATCATGCACAGCTCAGTTAATTGAAAAAATCTTAACGATAATTCGTCAGTTTCCTGCAATTGGGGCACAACTCAGGAATTCTCCAAGAATTCCTCCAGAAATTCTCCAAGAATTCCTCCAGGAATTCTCCAAGAATTCCTCCAGGAATTCTCCAAGAATTCCTCCAGGAATTCTCCAAGAATTCCTCCAGGAATTCTCCAAGAATTCCTCCAGGAATTCTCCAAGAATTCCTCCAGGAATTCTCCAAGAATTCCTCCAGGAATTCTCCAAGAATTTCTCCAGGAATTCTCCAAGAATTCCTCCAGGAATTCTCCAAGAATTCCTCCAGGAATTCTCCAAGAATTCCTCCAGGAATTCTCCAAGAATTCCTCCAGGAATTCTCCAAGAACTCCTCCAGGAATTCTCCAAGAATTCGTCCAGGAATTCTCCAAGAATTCCTCCAGGAATTCTCCAAGAATTCGTCCAGGAATTCTCCAAGAATTCCTCCAGCAATTCTCCAAGAATTCCTCCAGGAATTCTCCAAGAATTTCTCCAGCAATTCTCCAAGAATTCCTCCAGGAATTCTCCAAGAATTCCTTCAGGAATTCTCCAAGAATTCCTTCAGGAATTCTCCAAGAATTCCTTCAGGGATTACCCAAGGCTTCCTCCAGGAATTCTCCAAGAATTCCTCCAGGAATTCTCCAAGAATTCCTCCAGGAATTCTCCAAGAATTCCTCCAGGAATTCTCCAAGAATTCCTCCAGGAATTCTCCAAGAACTCCTCCAGGAATTCTCCAAGAATTCGTCCAGGAATTCTCCAAGAATTCCTCCAGGAATTCTCCAAGAATTCGTCCAGGAATTCTCCAAGAATTCCTCCAGCAATTCTCCAAGAATTCCTCCAGCAATTCTCCAAGAATTCCTCCAGGAATTCTCCAAGAATTTCTCCAGCAATTCTCCAAGAATTCCTCCAGGAATTCTCCAAGAATTCCTTCAGGAATTCTCCAAGAATTCCTCCAGGAATTCTCCAAGAATTCCTTCAGGGATTACCCAAGGCTTCCTCCAGGAATTCTCCAAGAATTCCTCCAGGAATTCTCCAAGAATTCCTCCAGGAATTCTCCAAGAATTCCTCCAGGAATTCTCCAAGAATTCCTCCAGGAATTCTCCAAGAATTCCTCCAGGAATTCTCCAAGAATTCCTCCAGGAATTCTCCAAGAATTCCTCCAGGAATTCTCCAAGGCTTCCTCCAGGAATTCTCCAAGAATTCCTCCAGGAATTCTCCAAGATTTCCTCCAGGAATTCTCCAAGAATTCCTCCAGGAATTCTCCAAGAATTCCTCCAGGAATTCTCCAAGAATTCCTCCAGGAATTCTCCAAGAATTCCTCCAGGAATTCTCCAAGAATTCCTCCAGGAATTCTCCAAGAATTCCTCCAGGAATTCTCCAAGAATTCCTCCAGGAATTCTCCAAGAATTCCTCCAGGAATTCTCCAAGAATTCCTCCAGGAATTCTCAAAGAGTTCCTCCAGAAATTTTTCAAGAATTCCTCCAGGAATTTTACAAGAATTCCTCCTGGAATTCTACAAGAATTCCTCCTGAAATTCTACAAGAATTCCTCCTGGAATTCTACAAGAATTCCTCCTGGAATTCTACAAGAATTCCTCCAGGAATTCTACAATAATTCCTCCAGGAATTCTACAAGAATTCCTCCAGGAATTCTCCAAGAATTCCTCCAGGAATTCTCCAAGAATTCCTCCAGGAATTCTCCAAGAATTCCTCCAGGAATTCTCCAAGAATTCCTCCAGGAATTCTCCAAGAATTCCTCCAGGAATTCTCCAAGAATTCCTCCAGGAATTCTCCAAGAATTCCTCCAGGAATTCTCCAAGAATTCCTCCAGGAATTCTCCAAGAATTCCTCCAGGAATTCTCCAAGAATTCCTCCAGGAATTCTCCAAGAATTCCTCCAGGAATTCTCCAAGAATTCCTCCAGGAATTCTCCAAGAATTCCTCCAGGAATTCTCCAAGAATTTCTCCAGGAATTCTCCAAGAATTCCTCCAGGAATTCTCCAAGAATTCCTCCAGGAATTCTCCAAGAATTCCTCCAGGAATTCTCCAAGAATTCCTCCAGGAATTCTCCAAGAACTCCTCCAGGAATTCTCCAAGAATTCGTCCAGGAATTCTCCAAGAATTCCTCCAGGAATTCTCCAAGAATTCGTCCAGGAATTCTCCAAGAATTCCTCCAGGAATTCTCCAAGAATTTCTCCAGCAATTCTCCAAGAATTCCTTCAGGAATTCTCCAAGAATTCCTTCAGGAATTCTCCAAGAATTCCTTCAGGGATTACCCAAGGCTTCCTCCAGGAATTCTCCAAGAATTCCTCCAGGAATTCTCCAAGAATTCCTCCAGGAATTCTCCAAGAATTCCTCCAGGAATTCTCCAAGAATTCCTCCAGGAATTCTCCAAGAATTCCTCCAGGAATTCTCCAAGAACTCCTCCAGGAATTCTCCAAGAATTCGTCCAGGAATTCTCCAAGAATTCCTCCAGGAATTCTCCAAGAATTCGTCCAGGAATTCTCCAAGAATTCCTCCAGCAATTCTCCAAGAATTCCTCCAGGAATTCTCCAAGAATTTCTCCAGCAATTCTCCAAGAATTCCTCCAGGAATTCTCCAAGAATTCCTTCAGGAATTCTCCAAGAATTCCTCCAGGAATTCTCCAAGAATTCCTTCAGGGATTACCCAAGGCTTCCTCCAGGAATTCTCCAAGAATTCCTCCAGGAATTCTCCAAGAATTCCTCCAGGAATTCTCCAAGAATTCCTCCAGGAATTCTCCAAGAATTCCTCCAGGAATTCTCCAAGAATTCCTCCAGGAATTCTCCAAGAATTCCTCCAGGAATTCTCCAAGGCTTCCTCCAGGAATTCTCCAAGAATTCCTCCAGGAATTCTCCAAGATTTCCTCCAGGAATTCTCCAAGAATTCCTCCAGGAATTCTCCATGAATTCCTCCAGGAATTCTCCATGAATTCCTCCAGGAATTCTCCAAGAATTCCTCCAGGAATTCTCCAAGAATTCCTTCAGGAATTCTGCAAGAATTTCTCCAGCAATTCTCCAAGAATTTCTCCAGGAATTCTCCAAGAATTTCTCCAGGAATTCTCCAAGAATTCCTCCAGGAATTCTCCAAGAATTCCTCCAGGAATTCTCCAATTTGTTATTTTTGAGATTTTGATGGCAAATGATAATAAACTATGTAAACTTTTATCTCACAAAGACCCGTTCCGAAATTCGTTGAGAAACGCGAGATTTTGGTAGTTTCACCAATTTTCTGCAATAAAGGCACAACTCAAAATCAGTCAACTTTATCAATAGTCGTTGAAAAATAGTAATCGAAAATTCATGAAATAGGTAGTCCTTCAGTCCCTTTCCATGGTAGATTAATCTAAATTCGTTTACTTTTGTCAAATGATTAGAGAAATAAGTAAACTTGCAGGAGGTGATTCAAGATTGCCAATTTTTAAACGCTTATTCTGAAAATTCACATTTTTTTAGTTGTGCCCCTATTGCAGGAAACCGACGAAATGCTCACGTGGACCTTATTTAGCAGCTGCATATAGATATACTCTAAAACTGATATTTCATCTAGTAGAAAAACACCAAAGAACGCCGTATATGTGGGAAAATTATGTTCATCAGATGTGTTGTGGAATGTGCACGCGTGGGGAGGATCGTCATTAACACTTTTGGTGAATACACATTTTCGACAGTATTTTAGACACATTAACTCCCATAAGTTGGGTGTGTTCAGTTTGCCGGATAGCCTGTGAATCATCTATTTCCTCTCCAACTTATACACTACCCGCGAATCATCCAAAACAGTAAGTACCTCCTTGGTTGCTATGGCTGATGAAGGACACCCTACTTATCATTATTTTTCATTTTAATCATCAACTTTAAGGTCAAATCAAATTCGCAGAGCGGAAAAAAACTTTTTCCATCTACGAAATGAAGTCAAGTGATACCCCACCCCTCGGGAGTGTGGCATGTCTTCGTCGCGGGAAAAGGGAGTGTCATCCTTCCAAAAATATCGCTACTTGCGCACCGTCGTCGTCGTCGTCGTCGTTGGTTGCTCCGGACAGCATCAGCAACAGTCGTTCGCATGCAAAATGACGATGATCTCTCGCCGTGCGGCCCGCGGTCATCGCAACAACTCCTCTTGATGTTGCTTGGAGCAGCCAGTAATCCCGCGGAATTGGACACACGAAATGCGACGTGTTCGCTATTTTTATTATTGGGGTGACTGGTTGGTTGGTTGACTCTTGTGTCTAACACCGATCGGTCTCTTGTCAGTTGCCACCCATGTTGGATCAGTTGGATGCATGACCGAAAATACTGAATTTTATCCCATTGCATTTATCATTTTGAATAGATATCGAGAAACTGTATAGTACCTAGTTTTGCAACAAACTGTATCACAACGACGCACTTTTCCTGACTAAGTCAACCAGTTGCATTATGATTCACTATTCAACTCATTTCGATTGCATAATGAACCGCATTGGCGTAAATAGGGGGTGGCCAGGGGGGGCCTGGCCCCCTCCAGAATAATCAATTTCGGGAAAAAATCACGCAATTCAGGTGAAAAGTATCATTTCAGTATAAAAAATCTATATCGACATGGCCTTGGCCCCCCCTAGAGCTATGACCTAGTTACGCGTATGGAACCGTAATGCAATTGTTTGATTAATAAACTATGTTTCCACGGTAAGAGCCAGTTTAAATTGATAAAAACAAGTTTTTTTTTCAAGCTCGTATTTTCTGGGTGTTCAAGTAAACTACCACTATGTTTCGTCACTGCCTCCATGTAATTTTTGTTAGAAAATATTCGTTTTTTTGTTAGCTAACTCATCATACCCTTGTAAAAATGTAATACCCTTGTAAAAATGTAATACCCCAGATGCTCAGGAATATTGAGCTGCTTGAGCTCGGTTGACCGTCCGTGGATGCTACTCCAGTATTGTCAGACCAGCTACACTCACACATGGAACCAATGAGATATCTGCCGGGGACTAAACAGGCATCTTCAGTGTGTGAGTGTTGGTAATCTTGTATCTTTTTAGGCGACAAAGGCGCCTGCCACTTCAGGATGCTGGTCAATGTTGGGAAGGGGAAAAAAGTGATGATTCCAATCGTCTGTATCCACAGTATACCTCTGCGTCTGCCCAAATTCATACGGATGTCGGAGTGCTGGTGAAATATGGTTGGCAGAGGGTTCACACATTGGTGCATGAATGCTAGGTGTATAAGGTAAAAGATTAGTGTGTGTATCATTATGAAGATAATGCGGCATAGTTCGCTTGGTTGTATAACTATAGGCGTTATCTGTAACGCTGCGCGTGCTGCACACTCCGTTGAGATCGGCTAATTTTTGTTCTTTTGCCGAGATTCACACAGCTGAGCGCTCGGCAACCGCAATTTAACTGAGATATTACTAGAAAGTGAAGAACCCATGGATGCTGCTATCATCGAACACTGAACGTCAAACGTTTAGCCGAGATTTCAGCAAATGAACTTTAACCGAGATTCGTACAGCCGATCTCGGCATTCTGTGTTAGCTTTCGGTAATGAATTTCTTACGAAAATCGGTGAAAATTTCCAAATTTCGGTAAACTGTTATCGTTTATCTGTCAAACTGTCAAACTGTCGTGCAGAGAGAAATGTCAAAGTGTGAGCCAAACGAACATGTTTATTGTTTGTAGGAATGCGTCGTTCGAACGGTATTGGAATCAGAACTAAACAAATTATAATTATTTACTTTTGATATCGATGAATTGATGGCATATGAAATTGTAATAAAAAAGATAATAATTAATTAATTATGCTTTCAAGTACACATGTTCATGTAGAAACTTTTGTATCTTCTCTTCACGTAAAACCTTCCATTGCTGCTGCTTGATAGGGTCGCAGTACCGACCACCTTTGGTGAGTACCGGTATTTCGGTACTGAGTCTCACAGTACCGGTAGTATCGGTAAAATACCGGTACTGGAAAAAATTGTCACTCAAATGAAGAGTTATCTATTTCAAACAATAAAATCTGCCATTTACCAGACATTTGTTAATTCCGGTTTTCAGGGATGTCATAAAATCAAACCATGAAATTATAAATAGAACAAAAATGTAAATAGATAAAAATATAGAAGTAGTTGTAGAAAACTGTTTTTGGCGGCTTTTCGGGCCCGTATGAAGTTGATCACCAATATTAACTTCTTTTCCCGATCAGCCTAGATAGCTGTGTAGTGTCGGTAGCGGTTAGTTCAACTGGCTAAGAATAGCACTACGGACCGCCTGTTCCAGTGGTAGGAATCCACTAATCAGGTGACCCCTAATTCATGGTGTTATGCGGCTTTACGCTTACCGTGCCTAGGAATGAATGGTTAGGGGGGTCTTATAAAAACCTAATCGCAAACGGAGCCTGTGGAATACCAGGGCACCCTCCACAGTATTTGCCCTTACTGTGCTAACCGGAGCAATAGCGCGGTGGACCTTGTGTTTCTCCGAGACAATCAGCTGCCCTTCTTCAATCTCATACTTGAGGCTGAATAAGGGCGGGATTATGAAGATGTTATTAATTAGTTTAGATTTTCACCTATATGGTTTCGCATTATGCGTTTTACACAGTGTATTCTGTGAATCCTCGCCTTTGGCGCACTCAAATCGATACCGATCTGGCTTTATTGTTGCTGTTCTTTTTTGTGCTGTGATTGTTAAGAGTATAATCTTGCCTAGTTTGGGTAGTGGCTACGGTTAGGATAACTCAGATCAATCTTCAGCACAAAAGAACAGCAACGATCAATCTTTGTAGACTTATGCAAAATGGTACAGCCCAAGTGGCGTTAGTCCAAGAACCTTACTTTCGTAAGGGGAATTTCTATTTAGGAAACCTTGTGAATCCGGTGTTTGCTACTTTCAGAAAAAATGAAATGGCAAACTCACGTGTCATGCCTCGAGCATGTGTGCTTGTCAACAACGCAATCGTTGCTACACTCATCTCTGAACTAACTACCAGAGATGTACACTGTGGTGCATAATTGATCGGACAAACGCCGATTTTCATACAAAATGGCCAAGTTTGAGATGCTGTAACTATGGTTTGCTTTGGTGGATTGAGCTCAATTTTTGACACGGAACTACGAATATGCTGAATTTTGTGTATACAAAGTATAAAATGTTTTCGTTCACAGGTCTGGGCGTGGCAAGGCGTTGAAAATATTGCAAAAGTGATCGGACAGCGGCACGCGTGTAAATCAAAGGGGTACCGCTGTCCGATCACTTTTGCAATATTTTCAACGCCTTGCCACGCCCAGACCTGTGAACGAAAACATTTTATACTTTGTAAACACAAAATTCAGCATATTCGTAGTTCCGTGTCAAAAATTGAGCTCAATCCACCAAAGCAAACCATAGTTACAGCATCTCAAACTTGGCCATTTTGTATGAAAATCGGCGTTTGTCCGATCAATTATGCACCACAGTGTATGTGCTATCACAATAGATGTATCTGTTGGAAACCTCAACAGGAAATACGTTTATTGTTCGGTTTATTTACCGCATGAAGAACCATCCCCTACGGATGCTTTCAAGCAGGTTATTGCATACTGCACTTCAAAAGGCCTTCCGCTAATTGTTGGTAGTGATGCTAATGCTCACCATATAATCTGGGGCAGCTCAGACATCAATTTGAGAGACTCCAGTTTGATGGAATAGTTAAGTAGTACAGATCTTGGATTACTTAACATAGGCAACCGCCCAACCTTCATGGTATCTGGTAGAGAGGAAGTGTTAGACATAACGCTTTGCTCTAGCAGAATTAATCATGAGCTGACCAATTGGCATGTGTCAGATGAAGAATCTTTATCTGACCATCGTTACATCTTATTTGAACATGTGAATGTTACTTCGCAAGCTTTGCGTTTCAGGAATCCCCGGTCAACCAACTGGGATCTCTTTACCGATTTGGTTGCAGCCAAATTTCATGGATACTCACCATCAATTGACACTCCAAGTGATTTAGATGATGCCGTTGATACTACAACGGCCTTCATCATGGAAGCTTTTGAAGAAACCTGCCCTCTGCGGTCTGTGAAGACCACGAGAGGAACCCCTTGGTGGAACTCCGATCTGGCGAAGCTCAGGAAACAATGTAGAAAGAGTTGGAACAGACGACGTTCAGCTGGATCGGAGGCTTTCAGGTCGGCTCGCAAGGCCTACCAGAAAGCTCTTCAGTCTGCTGAACGATCCGGCTGGAAAAACCTTTGTACAAATGTTTCCAGTCTGAGTGAAGCCAGTCGATTGAACAAAATCCTTGCAAAATCTAAGGATTTTCAAGTGAACGAACTTCGTTTGCCAAATGGTGATTTCACTTCCTCTGATGAGGAAGTTTTAGAATGTTTATTCAGTACACACTTCCCCGGATGTGTGGATATTACATCTTCGGATGAACCTGATGTCTTTTCTTGTAGTTATGATTCTTTAGCTTCGGCTCGGAGTATCATAACTTTAGAATCGATTGAATGGGCACTTAATACCTTTGCTCCTTTCAAATCTCCTGGGGAAGATGGGATTTATCCTATTTTGCTTCAGAAGGTATTAGATCATTTCAAACATGTTTTGAAACAACTACTTGTTTGCAGTTTTGCTACAGGGTATATTCCCAAATCCTGGCGGGATATTACTGTGAAGTTTATTCCGAAAGTGGGTCGCGCGTCGTATGAAGAAGCAAAGAGCTTCAGACCTATCAGTTTGACCTCTTTTCTTCTGAAATGCTTAGAACGCATAGTCGATCATCACATCCGTGATGTTCATCTAGCCAATGTGCCTCTTCATGTGAACCAACATGCTTACCAATCTGGAAAGTCCACTGTGACTCTTTTACACAAAGTTGTTTACGATATCGAGAAGGCATTTGCTCAAAAGCAATCCTGCTTGGGTGTTTTCTTAGATATCGAGGGTGCCTTTGACAACGTGCCTTTCGATGCCATATTGGAAGCCGCATGGGGTCATGGTATATCTCCAATGATTTCCAATTGGATTCACCAAATGCTCAAAAACCGACATCTCTTCTCGACATTGCGTCAAGCGGCGATTAGGAAATTGAGTGTTTGTGGATGCCCCCAAGGGGGAGTCTTATCACCACTTTTATGGAATCTCGTAGCAGATACGCTATTGAGGCAACTCAATAATAGCGGTTTTCCTACTTATGGTTTTGCCGACGACTACCTAACATTGTTAGTCGGTATGTGCATCAGCACCCTTTTAGACCTGATGTAAAACGCACTTCAGGTAGTTGAGGGTTGGTGTCGCCAATATGGCCTTTCGGTAAATCCGAGTAAAACATCTATTGTTCTTTTCACGGAAAAGCGAAACCGTAATGGTGTTCGAACTTTACGTCTCTTTGATTCTGAAATCAATGTGACTGAACAGGTAAAGTACGTTGGAGTTATTCTTGATTCCAAGCTTTCCTGGACACCTCATGTTGAGTTCAGAATCAAGAAAGCTTGTATGGCCTTCGGGCAATGCCGGCGAACCTTTGGTACAACTTGGGGTCTAAAACCCAAGTATATCAAATGGATCTACACAACTGTTGTTCGGCCAATATTGGCCTATGGATGCCTTGTGTGGTGGCAAAAGGGCGAAGTGAGAACAGTCCAATCAAAGTTAGGCCATCTCCAAAGGATGTGCTTAACCCGTAAACACCCGGGACGATCTACTTTTGGTAAAAACGCAATATCTTCTTTGTTTTATAACATTTTACCCCGGATTTTTTTTTATAGTCAAGGGGAATAGTTGTGCTAAGAAATGCATGGTACCTCCCCCCTTTGCACCTTCCCCCCTTTTGCGGGGAGCCGAAAATACGTGGCTTTTTTTGTATTTTTTATAAATTCTACATGTTTTTGCTAAAATTTTATCGTTTTGCTAATCATCAATAGTTTTCACTGATCCTAGACATGTAATGCATTACTATTCATCATGGTCTGTTGAAGTTTTGATCACAACATTCTCAACCAAATTTTATACACGATGAATGATCACAGAACATAGTCTACGTTACTCAATAAGCCTCAAAGCACACCTAGAAAATTCATGATACATGAATTGGGTGTTCTAGGTCATCCAAACTACTCCGGAATTAATTTTCTTAAGATCTAATACGTCTACCATCGTTTGTGTTCACTCTGTTCAAGAAATTTAGTCACGTTGATATCCATTAGACCTCACAATGCTATGAGCAACATGATATTGTGGTAGTTGGACATTTGAAGTTTGGGTTACGATATCTACATACTGTATCATGCTTAAGTTGTGAAGAATTTTTGTGGAATGTAGTCTATATTGCTGATGGAACCTCAGTGCACATCTAGAATGCTTTTGGTACATTCATGGGATATTCCAGGCTTTCCAAACTATTCTGGAGTTTGGAACCTCAAGGTCTACAGGCCCTACTCTTGTTTTTCTTCACTCTAACGGCATAATTCTTTCACGATTGTGTCTGTTGCACCTTATTATATTACGAGTATCTTTATTTGTTGCTATTTGGGTGTCCGCTGGTATACACATGGACCCAATGTATTCTGAAGTATGGGTCGCAATATCTGTAAATCTTAGGATATTTTTATTGTAGCGAATGCTCGCGGAATATAATCTACGCTACTCTTAGAACCTCAGAGTGCAATTCTGATAACTTAGCAACATTCTCTTGGTGATCTAGGTCATCCAAACTATTCTGGAATTAAGACCTTCAAGCTCTACAAGCTCTAATCTTGTATCTCTTTACTTTATCGATGTAATTCTTCCACGATTACCTCTGTTGTATCTCATAATATGTTGAGTATTTCTTTGTGTTACTTGTACATCCACTGACATACAAATGATCTTTATGGTAATTGGAAGTGTCGGAAATAACCCAAAAATTCCTCTAGGCGTTACTCAGATATTCCACCAGGAGTCCCCCAGAAATTAATCGTGATGTTCTCCGAGAACATCTACGAGTTCCTAATGAATGCCTCAGGACTTCCCGTGAAATTCTTCAGGAGTTTTCCAGCAGTTTCTCGAAAATTTCATCAGGAGCTATGCTGGAATTCCTTCAGGAGTCCCTCAGGAATAACTTTAAGAACCTTTCTCAAGAGTTTCTCCAGAAATTTCTTCTGGGATTCCTCCAAAAAGTTTTCCAGGGATTCGTTCAGGAATTTTCCTAGGAAATTCTCCAGGGATTCCTCCAGCGATTTCTCTAGAAATTCTTCCAGGGGTTCCATCAGGGATTCCTTCAAGAATAGCCCCAGGGATTCCTTCGCGAGTTCCTCCATAGACTCATCAAGAAATTCATTCAGGCATTCCTCTAGGAATTCCCCCAGAGCTCCTTCAGGAATTCATCAAAGATTTCCCCCAACAACTAATCCAGGGATTTCTTCAGGATTCAAGGGATTCTTTCAGAAATTCTTCCAGAGATTCCTCCAGAGTTTCCTCCAGGAATGCTTCCAGGGAATACTTCAGAAATTTCTCCAGGGAATTTCTCCGGGTAATCTTCCCGGTTTATTTCTCCAGAAATTCCTCCACGAATACCTCCAGGAATTTTTCCATGAATAACTGCTAATTTATCTACACGCAGAAAAATAGGGCTTGTTTAAAACAATAAAACGCATGTTTGATTTTCAAACTGAGCATTTATTTATTCCAAAGTTATATTTCTTTGTTCTTACTTGGAGTTTATCGATCAAAACAATCAACTCCCATCATTCGATACAATGTTAAAAACTTCATTGGATTCTACAAAATGGGGACCACAAACATACCCTGGAAGCACTCACACAACTTTAAAGTTCTTACCCCAACATCGCCAAAACGAGGAAAGTGTATCAAATTCATCATCTCAACTTCCATGTGCAGTTTTGGCCGTGATGGATAACGCACAGGTACTCAAGACAGCATCCACAAAAAGTTGGTCGGTTTCGCCTTTTTGTCTTTTTTTAACCGTTCTCTTTTCCATCCACTTGCCGAGTGTCTAAAAATAGATTTCCGAGCTGCCGCAGGAGCTGCCGTCACCAACACAATCACATTCCGGCTTTGTTAGTCACAAAAGTGCAGTCGTTTGAAACAATCTGATATTTTATGCTGAATCTACCAAATCTCTGTTTGTTCTAACAAACTGTCAAAAATTTCGTCAAATGAAAATATTTGTATTATCAAACAATGCAACAGTTCAGTTTAAATTAGAAATCAATTTGTCGCTATAGTAAATTGAAATATCGGTTGATTTGAACAAGAGTTTAATTGTGTTTACAATTTATTTCTTTGCGTGTATGAATTCATCAAGGGATCAACTCCTTCCAGGAGTTCCTCCAGGAAGATCTCCACGAACTTCTTCACAAAATTATTTCAGAAGAGTAAAGTCGGGCAAAAGTTCGAGTGGGGCAAGAGTTTCTTTTGAAGTTTTTGAGCTCATTTCAAATTATTTCTTTCTGGTGTCAAGGTTGTTCAAACCCTTTTTGAAAAAGAGTCTTTCACTCCAAAAATTTTGAAAATTGATCAATATTTCGAAAAGTTATGACAAAATGTTGGTTTTGATCAAAAAATTGTAACATGTGATGGTTCTTCCAACGCATGGAATGGAATTGTAATGAAATCGAATTCGATGTTTTAATTTGGGGCGTAACTAGGTCTATTTTGAAGATGCTCTAGCATGCATAACATTTTGCAAAAAAGATTTGGAAATCATATTTTACACATAGTGGGGCAAAAGTTCGAATTGTGGGGCAAAAGTTCGAGCCATGTGACAACTTTAGGTATAAACCTAAAAATTTGCGAAATGTACATATTATTACTAAGAATGAGGAAATTAGTGAGAAAATTTGATTGAAGTTGAAGAAAAATGTTGTTTTATCTGAATTTGGCGGAAAATTACTAATTTTTGGCGTAGTAAATTAAACCCTGATTTGGGTAAAATCCAGATCGATTTTTAAAATGTATTCCAGTTTTAACATCAAATATTAAGTGGTTTCAGGTATTCGTATTACCAAAGTGTCAAAAAAGTGTGCTACGGTTAGCGAAATTCCACAAACTCTAGATTCGAACTTTTGCCCCAGTGGTGGGGCAAGAGTTCGAATAAAACACACACATACAAAAAGTGTTGTAACTCAAAATTGGAAAGACATTTGGTGTAACTTTGTTCAGCAAAATTTTAGCTCATGGATGGTAGAATCACCACACGGTATTTATTTATTTTTATCTGCTTCGATTTTTTGAAAAAGGTTGAGTTTTCAACTAGGGTCGAACTTTTGCCCCACCTTACTCTATACCTCCAGCAATTTCAACAGGGGTTCTTTCCGGAATTCCTCACAGGGATTCCTCCTTAAATTCTTTCAGGTATTCCATCAGTTATTCCTCCAGGGATTCCTCCAGGAATTCTATCTGGATATACTCCAGGATATATTTCAGAAATTCCTCCAGCAAATACTCCAGGAGTTCCTTCTGGAATTACTACAGAAAATCGTCTAGGAACTATTCCGGGAAACACCGCAGGAATTCCTTCAAAAAATATTCTAGGAATTCCTCCAGGGATAACTGCAGGAGCGCCTACACGAATTGCTGTAGGAATTACTACAGGAATTTCTCCAGAAATTCCTTCAATTTCAGTTCTTGCGGAAAATACCTCACGTGAATTCGGAATTACTCGCATGAATTACTCCATGAATTCTTACAAATTTTCTCCTTCATGAAAACACCCCAGGAATTCCTCCAGAAAATAAAAAATTCAAAAAAAATAACTTCAAAATTTCTTCGCAGTTCAAGGAAATCTTGCAGGAATTCCTCTAAGAATATCCCTGGGAAATTATTTAAAAATTCCTTCATAGATTACTACAAGAATTCCTGTAGAAAGTACTCCAGGAATTCCTCCAGGGTGTTCTCCAGATATTTATTAAAGGAATTCTTGGAAGAATTCCTGGGGGTATTTCTGTAGGCATTTCTGTAGGTATTTCTGAAGGTATTTATTGAATATCCCTCGAAAGGGATATACCATAAAGACCATTTGTATGCCAGTGGATGCACAAGTAACACAAAGAAATACTCACCATATTATGAGATACAATAGAGGTAATCGTAGAAGAATTACATCGATGAAGTAAAGAGATATATACAAGAGTAGAGCTTGTAGAGCTTGAAGGTCTTAATTCCAGAATAGTTTGGATGACCTAGATCACCAAGAGAATGTTGCTAAGTTATCAGAATTGCACTCTGAGGTTCTAAGAGTAGCGTAGATTATATTCCGCGAGCATTCGCTACAATAAAAATATCCTAAGATTTACAGATATTGCGACCCATACTTCAAAATAGATTGGGTCCATTTGTTTACCAGCGGACACCCAAATAGCAACAAATAGAGATACTCGTAATATAACAAGGTGCAACAGACACAATCGTGAAAGAATTATGCCGTTAGAGTGAAGAAAATCAAGAGTAGAGCCTGTAGACCTTGAAGTTCCTAACTCCAGAATAGTTTGGAAAGCCTGGAATATCCCATGAATGTACCAAAAGCATTCTAGATGTGCACTGAGGTTCCATCAGCAATATAGACTACATTCCACAAAAATTCTTCACAACTAAAGCATGATACAGTATGTAGATATCGTAACCCAGACTTCAAAGTTTATTGGAGGCCATTTGTATTTCACGGAATGTCCACTACCACAATATCAAGTTGCTCATAGCATTGTGAGGTCTAATGGACATCAACGTGACAAAATTTCTTGAATAGAGTGAACACAAACGATGGTAGATGTTTTAGATCTCAAGAAAATGAATTCCGGAGTAGTTTGGATGACCTAGAACACCTAATTCATGCACCATGAATTTAATTTTCTAGGGGTGCTTTTAGGCTTACTGAGTAACGTAGACTATGTTCTGTGATCAATCACCGTGTATGAAATTTGGTTGAGAATGTTATATTTGTGTCACAAACTTCGGAGCACTTTGGAGGCCTTAGAATAGCTCTGGGATCAAAACTTCAACAGACCATGATGAATAGTAATGCATTGCATGTCTAGGATCAATGAAAACTATTGATGATTAGCAAAACGATAAAATTTGAGAAAAAACATGTAGAAATTATAAAAAATACAAAAAAAGCCACGTTTTTTCGGCTCCCCACAAAAGGGGTGAGGGTGCAAAGGGGGGAGGTACCATGCATTTCTTAGCACAACTATTCTCCTTGCCTATAAAAAACATTCCGGGGTAAAATGTTATAAAACAAAGAAGATATTGCATTTCTACAAAAAGTAGATCGTCCCGGGTGTTTGCGGGTTAATGGCGATGTCTGGAGCGTTCTCTTCAACTCCCACGGCAGCTCTCGAAGTTCTCTTTGACATTGCCCCACTACACATTCATCTCAAACAAGAAGCACTTTCTTGCACTTACCGCCTATGGGTACTCGGTTTACTAGAGGAAACTCCTGTGAACCGCAGTTCAACACACACCTCGTTGTTTCCACTTTTGGTGAATTGGGACAAAATTGCCCTTGCTCCAAGTGATCTTACAATTGCATGTAATTTACCATTACGAAATATTCCACGAAATTCCCTTCTCGGGAAGAGTGGACATCTGGTTATCTGGAGAGAAGTATTTCAGACGGCATCGTATGTTACACTGATGGCTCCCTTCTCGAAGGTCGAGCAGGTGCTGGTGTTTATTTTCGTGAGCTAAGGCTGTATCAGTCTTATTCACTTGGCAGACACTGCACCGTTTTTCAGGCCGAAATATTTGCTCTTATCGACGCGTAGTGCGTCATCAGCATCATTGAAATCTCGCTCGAAATTTCAAAGTGATAAAACTCAGTTACCAAAGCGCAAATTTGGATGAAAATGTATCATCCCATATGCTCACTCGTGGTGAGTGTGATGATACTTTTTCGGCTGCGTGTCTGCAGAATTGCCCGTTTTTTATCACTTCAAAAACGCGAGGCAAACAATCATTGAAAATTAAAAAGTCAATGATTCCTATGAAAATTCTGTGATGCACCAAGTCACCTTATGTGCGGAGTGCAATCAGCACTTCAGCAGCACGTAATAGGCAAAGTAATATACTTCTGTTCAGATAGCCAGGCTGCTATTAAAGCACTTGCTTCGGCCAACTCCAGGTCGAAGATAGTTATCGCTTGTCGAACTCAAATTGAGGAGCTGAATTCAGCAAACGCTGTTCACCTTGTATGGGTACCTGGCCATTCTTCCATCGCTGGAAACGAATTGTCTGATGAGTTAGCTCGCACTGGAGCATCACATGACTTAATTGGCCCTGAGCCAGCTATTCCGGTATCCAAGTGTTGGGTGAAGCTTCGGATTGACACGTGGGCTGCCACTCAGCACAAACAATACTGGAATAGTTTGGAGTCATGTCGTCAAACAAAATTGTATTGTACTGAGCCATCTCTAGGGGTGGCAAAGTATCTAACAAATCTGTCAAAGCAGAATTGCAGCATGGTGGTCAAAGCATTGACTGGCCACTGCCGACTCAGTTATCACATGGCGAATATTCAGCAAGCTGATTCATTTGCATGCGATAGCTGTGAATCCGATTATGGAACTTCGTATCATTTAATATGTAACTGTCCAGTTTTTGCGCAATTGCGTTTACGAGTACTCGGGAAACACTTATTAAGTGAAACTGACTTCAGAAACCTGAATCTTCAGGACGTTCTGTTGTTTTTGACCCGC
Organism: Aedes albopictus; assembly: GCF_035046485.1. Classification (NCBI taxonomy): domain Eukaryota; kingdom Metazoa; phylum Arthropoda; class Insecta; order Diptera; family Culicidae; genus Aedes; species Aedes albopictus. The sequence continues at coordinate 352,329,470 of NC_085138.1, forward strand.
TGTGGTAAAGAGCTATAGGCTCTCTTTACGCTTTATGCATATCACAGTGCCCTTTTCAGGGCGCTGTTCGAACCCATTGTGGCACGCTTATGCGTTATTACAGTGTCCTTTTCAGGACGCTATGTGTACCCATTGTGGTACGCTTTTGCGAGTATGACGATCCTATTCCTTTACCTGTCCTTTCCCATGTCCTATCCTTTTCCCTTCCCTTCTCCGTCAGGTAAATGATGAATAGGCTCGTGTTCATGGCGATGGCACAAATTTCCCGAATGGAGGAGAACGTGTCTCTGGAGCCGACCTACTGATACCTGATACCACAGTACCGGTAGTATCGGTAAAATACCGGTACTGGAAAAAATTGTCACTCAAATGAAGAGTTATCTATTTCAAACAATAAAATCTGCCATTCACCAGACATTTGTTAATTCCGGTTTTCAGGGATGTCATAAAATCAAACCATGAAATTATAAATAGAACAAAAATGTAAATAGATAAAAATATAGAAGTAGTTGTAGAAAACTGTTTTAGAGCTATTGATTAGCTTCTGACCAGTTTCACAGGCAGTACCCTTGCCAGTCTAAAATAAAACAGGAACAACCTTACATATAGTAAAATCAGATAGATAGCTACCACAGACAAGCAGACGTAACACTCTGATAATTCCCATCGTACACCGATTTAACGGTATTTTTCAAAATTTGATAGTTGGCCAACTGCCCAACCGTGGCGCTCGCATCGTTTTTGTTCGAGTTTGACGTTTGCTCACTACCGCCACCTAGTTGGTGGTCGGCCAAACATAGTCCTTTTAGCATTGTGCGAATATGTTTCCGTGACTATGATTTGAATCGAAAAATGTTCGAAGTGTTACGTCTGTTTGTCTGTGTAGCTACTATGCATTGTATATATTGAAGAAGATTGAACTGATTTTTCCCTCATTCCGTCTGAAAACTTAAAAACTGAAGAAAATCAAGAAAGTTTAATCTAACAAGCTAAATTCAAAGCTAGTAAATTCATTTCCAACATTCCACATTCAATAAACCAATTACTGCTATGATTATCGTGGATATCCAGGAAGGTTTTATATATGAAACGTTTGTTTGTTATAGTACTTGGATGTAATGGTTTTCGTTTATTTTTGTTGCAAACTAGCTATACTAATGATCGGCTTTCAATACTTCGGGAGAGATTTAGCAGTACCGAAAGTACTGGTAAAAAGGCTCAGTCAGTACCGGTATTTCGGTACCAAAAATTGATCGGTAATACCGGGATTTTCGGTACCGGTACTACCGGGACTACATCCCTATGCTTGATTCACTTCTACTGATATGATTAGCGCTGCTCTTTGCAATGCATTTCTTTTTTTTTTCGATTGCGCTGCTATTTTTCCATAATTTGGTAAAATAAAGCTCGACCATTAATTAGCAATCGTAAACAAAACAACTTGCACCACACAAAGTCACGCACAAAGTTTGAACATCTAGCTTTGTGGCAAGTGTTGGAAGCAGTTGTAAACAAAACAAACAGCGTTGCCGATTCGTCATATAAAACTTCCGCTCATCTCTATATAGAGGATTTCTAGCTATGAACATGTGAATATGAGTTTTAAATGTAGAAAAGAGGGAGGGAAAAGGATGTAGAAAGTTACAAAATAGGAGAAAAGGGAGAAAAGGGGGGGCCAGAGATTGAACCCAGGGACTTCTGCATACGAATCAGAAGCCACTAGATCACCAAAACCGTCTCATGCCAGGTACTCAGGAATGTTATCGAGAAACTTACTTCATCTTTCATTTCGTGTGCATATAGGGGTTGTGTAGGTACTAGTAATGGACCCTCCGCCTATAGTGGACTCGCCACAGAAAAACCGAAATATGCCCAGGCAACTTCAACCGGGGGAACATCAATTACATTGCTATACAGCAGGTCCTGGCAAACAAATTGCCCAGTGGCCACAAAAATCGGTTATTTTAACTATTTAATGAACGTAAACACTCAAAAGGGAAATCAAATGGGGGCTCCACTAGGCGCCAAGATATTTGTAAATAATCTTATAGTGGACCCCGGTTGGGTCCATTATTGGCAACGTCGATGCCTACTTCGAAATGTGTGTTTCACACTGGAATAAATAATTAGTTGTATGTTTGACGGTCTTAACATAAAGAGGGGATATGAAACTTGTTATAAAATTCTGGTTGGTCCCTTGAGGTAACATTGCTAAAAAGCCGCAGAAGTAAATTTCGATGGCTTAGGGGGTCCACTACTAGCACCCAAGCCCTAAATCTTGGATGTTATACTTCTTCAGTTCGAGGGAATGTCACCCAAGGGGAATGTCACTCAAGGGGAATGTCACTAATCTCTGACCATACCCCACAGGCTAAAATGGAAAGGCTAACATCGATTAGGAACTGTTGGATACAGAGATGCTGAGGAGATGCTACACTGGAAGGCTTACGAGGACGTTCGACGTGGTGCTGTTCCATGTAAAATTCATCCTGGAGATGTTGTAATAGTTGGGTGACAATTAAAGGGAAAGGGGGAGCAAGGTTTGACTCTTCTCGATACACAGTAGTGCGCAAAAAGGAAGGCAAAATATTACTGAGTGACAAGAATGGCCGTTTGGTTCGTCGTCATGTGACTCAAACTAAGAGAGTGCACCAGTGGGGAAACACGCAATCTGAAGCGTCCGAATTAAAAACAGCAAACACAGGAAGTTCATCTAAGCCTATGGTATCTGTTAGAGGTAAGACCATCAAGGGAAAGGAAAACACCAATTCATTTGTCGGATTATGTGCGTCTATAGATAGTAGAGTAAACAGCATAGATCCGTGATGATGAATCCGTTGTATCCAAACGAACTGTCAAAATCTGTATCCAAACGAGCATGACGTCACGATTTGGACAACATCAATGGAGCGCATGACGTTATATTCTTCAATCGTCGCTCTTTTGAAAATTACTATTTACATGCTTGAAACATTTTAGTCAGTGGGGTCCGCGGATCTATGTTTACTCTACTATCTATATGTGCGTCTATAGGAACCGGGCAGAAAGTAGGATTTTAAGGGGCAACTAAGTTAGAACATGTTTAAAAAGTTCAATAAAAAAGCTTAAAGGGTACTGTATGAATGTTTTCGATGTAAACGCTGAATAATAAGTTAGTTTAGTACAACTTTTTTTTGCTTTCAATTTTTCTGAGAAGAAGGAGAAATCGAGGACATTTCACTTCCTTTTCTTCGGCAGCATCGGTGATATGACAAAGGTTGTCAGTGTGACGCTACCGCATTGTGTAGTGGAACTTTGATGGAGTATGTCCGTCCAACGTATCTAAATACCAAGGTAAGATGTTCCCGCAAATGTCAATAACGAGACTTACCAACACATCTGCGTTAGTTATGAAAAGTTGGTGATTTTAATCTAAAATGTCATTTATTTTTGCAAAATTTGTGAAGTTTCATTATTATTTTGGACGTTTCTAAATGCTGTAAAACTACTTTTGGAACCAATTCAAAAAACTATCACTGGCTTTCAAATGACGATATTTTCTGATTTGTTAAGTGGAAGTCACTTTTAATCTAGTGAGATCTAATGAGCATTTTAATAATTGCTTCTATGATGTGAAACCTTAGATCTTCAATAAAAGTTTGCCCGTACAAATCGGCGCAAATTTCAAAACTATTTTTTGCTTGTTTTCTTTTCTCACTAATACATAAATAATAGTTGGAGTATCTTACCTTGGAGTATGTCGGCTTCTTCGTGAGGTCCCGGAATACACTGACACTGAGAGATCAAAGTACTCTTTAAGGAATAAAAAGTACCCTTTTCGAGAGTAACTAGGTCAGCTCATAAAAAGAGTAAATAGCGTTTACTCTTAAAAGAGTCAAGGGCTTGAACGTCAAATCAACGAGTGAATTTTAGCCATTATTCTGAATGATTTTTTTTTTGGGAAAAGGGTAAAATTTATTTTTTTATTTTTTATGCGGAATTCAGATTTCAAATGCAATTTAACCCACAAACACCCGGGACGAGCTACTTTTGGCAGAAATGCAATATCTTCTTTGTTTTAAAACATTTTACCCCGATTTTTTTTTATAGTCAAGGGGAATAGTTGTGCTAAGAAATGTATGGTACCTCCCCCTTTTGCGGGGAGGCGAAAATACGTGGATTTTTTTTTTGTATTTTTTATAAATTCTATATGTTTTTGCTCAAATTTCATCGTTTTGCTAATCATCAATAGTTTTCACTGATCCTAGACATACAATGTATTACTACCCATCATAGTCTGTTGAAGTTTTGATCCCAGAGCTATTCTAAGGCCTCCAAAGTACTCCGAAGTTTGTGACACAAATCTAACATTCTCAACCAAATTTTATGCACGATGAATGATTACAGAACATTGTCTACGGTACTCAAAAAGCCTCAAAGCACCCCTAGGAAATTCATGGTACATGAATTGGGTGATCTAGGTCATCCAAACTACTCTGGAATTCATTTTCTTAAGATCTAAAACATCTACCATTGTTTGTGTTCACTCTGTTCTAGAAATTCAGTAACGTTGATATCCATTACACCTCACAATACTATGAGCAACTTGATATTGTGGTAATTAGACATTCCGTGAAATACAAATGGCCTCCAATACACTTTGAAGTTTGGGTTACGATATCTACATACTGTCTCATGCTTTAGTTGTGAAAAATGTTCGTGGAATGTAGTCTATAGTGCTGATGGAACCTCAGTGCACATCTATAATGCTTTTGGTACATTCATGGGATATTCCAGGCTTTCCAAACTTTTCTGGAAATAAGAACTTCAAGGTCTACAGGCTCTACTCTTGTTTTTCTTCACTCTATCGGCATAATTCTTTCACGATTCTATCTGTTGCACCACGCTATATTACGAGTATCAGTATTTGTTGCCATTTGGGTGTCCACTGGCATACAAATGGACCCCATGTATTTTGAAGTATGGGTCGCAATATCTGTAAATCTTAGGATATTTCTATTATAGCGAATGCTTGCGGAATATAATCTACGCTACTCTTACAATCTCAGAGTGCAATTCTGAATGCTTGCGGAATATAATCTACACTATTCTTAGAACCTCAGAGTGCAATTCTGATAACTTAGCAACATTCACTTGGTGGTCTAGGTCTTCCAAATTATTCTGGAATTAAGACCTTCAAGATCTGCAAGCTCTACTCTTGTAAATCTTTATTTTATCGATGTACTTCTTCCACGATTACCTCTGTTGTATCTCATAGTTTGTTGAGTATTTGTGTTACTTGTGCATCCTCTGGCATACAAATGTTCTTTATGGTATTTGAAAGTGTCGGAAATTACCCAAGCATTCCTTTAGGCGTTCCTCGGAAATTCCTCCAGGAGTCCCTCAGAAATTCATCGTGATGTTCTCCGAGAATATCTCTACGAGTTCCTAGGGAATGTCTCAGGACTTCCCATGAAATTCTTCACGAGTTTCCCAGCAGTTTCTAGAAAATTAATTCAGGAGTTCCTCAGGAATTACTTCAAAAACTTTTCGAAAAATCCTGCAGGAGTTCCTCGGAAATTCCTCCAGAAATTTCCCGAGGATTCAACGGGAGTCCCCCAAGGATTTCTTCATGCATTCCCTAAAAACTCATCAAGGAAGTATTCTCAAGAGTTCCTCCAGAAATTTCTCCTGGGATTAAATATAAATATACCCTCTTTTTGACATTTCCATATAGGGTAAGTGTACCAATTATGGCACTACCTAAGGAAAGCTATTTATACAAAAATAACGAGAAGACCAACGAATGTCATCAATCAGTTAAAAGACAGCTTAGTTTCCATACTTTACAGGAAAAATATAGAAACGGAGCCAAAACTACTTTTAGTATTGATTACAGCGTGTGCCAATGATAGGAACCCTGTACCAGTTATGGTTATATTTTTTAACTTCGGTTCCTTTTCGCACTATTTGCATGCATTCCTTATGGGCTTTGCCATAACTGGTACACCATGGCGAAAAAGGGTGCAAGGAAGCCGAAATTTTAAGGAAAATTATTTATTTCTACCATGATTTGAGGAAAATGTGGAGTTGAAATGAGAGCGACTATTTTTTGTGAACGTGATCTGTTGTTCACAAAATAATTCTTGTTGATTTACATCGTTAAAGGGTGAAAATTTACTATGGCGAATAATTGGTACAATAGCCATAATTGGTACACTTACCCTATGTACATATCATCGAAAAATGGACATTTTTCCTCATTGAAGGGTAATGGCGAATTCGCAGTGTATGCCAAGTGAATCTACTGTATAGTTCGCTAAAATGGCTAGAAACAGATTGTTCCGGTAAGTTGTGTAATGTTCATAAATATAATGCTTGTGGTTATTTGGGTAGTCAATCACCAGAAGAAACATGAAAATTGAAGTACAAGATACTACAAAACGTAGCTTGTCTGATAATGAGATTGCCTGTCATCTGCGAAGCAAACAAATTGGACGGATTCCACAAAAAAAAACTTCTTATACACTGAAAAATATTTAAACCCAAAGAATAAGTTCTAAAAACTCAAATTTGGCTAAACAGCTTATAGTTTTTACTCAGCATTGGGTTGTTTTCTCCCTCACCCCACACGAATATTGTCAAAAACGAAGAGAGAAGCACCTACATATCCGTGCGGCTCCGTGGAAGAAGCCAAATTTGGGTTATCTTGACTAAACCCAAATTTGCGTCAAATAAGGCCTCCGCTGGGTGAAAATAACTTACCACTGGGTGAAAATTTTTGCAGCGATCAAATGAGATTTACCTAGTGACCACTATCGCTGTTAGACGCAAGTTTGAGTAATTCCACGGAGGTGCGGGATTGCGTCAAAAGAACTTAAATTTGGGTTAATTTGTAGTTCCGTGTAGTGTTCGCTGATGTGTGGTTATCAAACAAATCAGTCTTCATCATACTTTGGCGCCAGTCCCCCAGAACGTCAATGAAAACCAATCAACCACAAACACGTCAATCCAAAGCGATCATCAGAATTGGCGTCTAAATTGTTGCCTCGGCAAATACGTTTACTCTTATCCGCCCTCCTTCTCATCATCGATAGCATTAGGGTAACGGTTGAATTTTGGACCCCTAGAGGACATTGGTTTGAATTTAATTCAAAATCAAACAGATTCAGAGGGTATTTACACATAATGATGATGTTAGTATGTTCGTAAAAGCCTTCACTGTCCGTTAAAAATACCCACAAGGTCATTTCTGGCTAAAAATTTGATGAAAATAACTGATTTTTGAAGCATCAGTTTTCACTGTTTTGGACACCTCAATATATTTTGGACCCTCTTCAGTATATATTTTGGACACCCGGTGTTTAAACTCGTTTGAAACTATTTTAGAAGAATTTGCCGCTTGAATATGCTGGATCATATCCTAATTACTTGATTGACAAAGGCTGATTAGACGAACTTTGAGAATTTAATGCGCTAGAATGATAAACGTTTTTGTTTACATCTGCAAGTTTCCTTAGCACCGCAACCTTCATTGGCGTAGCTAGGGGGGGTTCCAGGGGTGCCTGGCACCCCCTAGAACAAATTTGGCACCCCCTAGAGTTTTTCCTTGATAGTTATCTAAAATTTAAAACTTCACACAATAATTCCAATGTTTATTAATGGCACATTCGAATAAAATATAAGCACACCCGTAATTACTTATATAGCAGTTGTACGTTTTGGCGTTTTGAATATCGGTAAGAACAATCAACAGACTTCTCAATGGATTCCTCCAGAAATACCTCTATCTAATCATACAGTGATTTCTCTAAGCTTCGTTTATGGATTCTTCCCGATATTTCTTCCCTTAGGATTTTCCAGGCAGTTCGTCCTGATGGGGTTGTACATAATAGAAATTTCTGCAGAGATTGGTCCAGCAATTTCTCCTAGGATTTATTTGGAAATTCTTACTACGATACTACTCGGAATTATTCTAGAAATTCCTCTGAAATTTTCTCTTGGGATTCCTTGAGGAGTTTCTGGTGGGATTATTCTAGACAATCTTCCTGGGATTCTTTCAGAAGTTCCTCAGGCGATTCCTTTTATATTATTCAGATTTATTTCAGAGATTCTTCCAGAAATTTCTCATGCAATTTCTCCAGCTTTTATTGGCCTTCTTCCGGGAATTGAGGCTAGGATTCCTCAAGCAACTTCTGCTGCGAATCTCTTAGAAGTCTTCAGGAATTCTACTAGGAAAGATCTTCCGGCAATTCTTTCGGAAAATCTACCTGGAATTTTTCTAAAAATCCCTTCGGTGATTATTCCAGAGATTTATTCAAGGATTTAACCAGGACTTCCTCCAAAGGTACTTTCAGAAATGCCACAGGGGATTTCTCCAAGAACTTCTATTGGCCTTCCTTCATGAATTCCAGCTAGAAATCTTCAAGCAATACCCATTAGGACTCCTTCAGAATTATATTCAGAATAATTAGGACACCTGACATACTTACTTGTTGCAACACTTTCGAGATATCTTACAGAAATTTCCTCCAGAAATTCCCCCGGCGATTCCATCAGGGATTCCTCCAGTATACTTCTACCGATTCTTTCAAGGAGTACTGTATGTATTCCTCCAGGCATAAATTAGAGGAACTTCTCTTAGGATACCCCCGGCATTCCTGATTGTAGGATTCCTCCAGAAATTACTTATATGAAACCTCCCGGAGTTCTAGGAATTCCTTTAGATATTTCTGATGGGATTCCTCAAGCAATTCCTGCGGTTCTTCCAGCTGTTCTTCCTCCAGAAATTCTTACTGTGGTACTTCAGAAATTATGCTACGGTTTCTTTTAGAGCTTACTCCTGTCTATTTGCAGGGATCTTTCCAGGAAATCTTCCTGGGATTCTTGCAGAAATCTCTGTTGTTGTTCTACTAGAGATTTCTCCAAGGACTCATCCAGCAATTCCTCCAGAGATTTTATCCAAACATTCTTCCAGAAATTCCTCATGGAATTCCTGCGGAAAATCCATTTGGCCCTCCACCAAGAATTCCTCGAACAACTCCTTCTGCGGTTCGTCCAGCAATTCCTTCAGAAATTCTTACAATGATACGTCTAGAAATTCTTCTAGTGATTCCTACACGAATTTATCCTAGCATTATGGCTGCAATTCTTCCGGGAAATCGTCCTGGGATTTCTTCAGAAAATCCTCCTGCGATTCCTTCAGGACCTTCCCCATAGATTCTTTCAGAAAACCTCTACCGGTCCTTGCAGGGACTTCTCTAGGTATTCCATGAATTTTTCCTTTGGATTCCCGCAGGCATCCTGATGGGGTTTCCCCATAAATTCTTGTATAGCTTCCTCCAGCAATTCCTCCTAAGATTTTTACTATGATACACCGCAGAATCCTTCTAAGAATACCTCCTGAGATTTTTCCTATGATTTCTTCAGAAGTTCTCTGGTGATTCCTCTAGGAATTTTTATCCGATATAGTTTATCCAAGGACTCTTTCATAAATTTCTCATGGGATTCCTCGAGGAACTCCTCTTGGCCTTCCTCCAGAAATTTCAGCTGGATTTCTCAAGCTATTCCTGCTGTGGTTCTTCCTGCAATTCCTCCTCGCACTCCTCCAGAAATTCTTACTGTTATACCTCCCGGAATTCTTCTAGGATTTCTCTAAGAATTTCTCCAGCGATTCTCTAAAAAACTTGCTAGGATTATTCAAGGCAATCTTTCTAGGAGCCTTGCAGAAATACCTTCGATGTTTTCTCCTGGAAATACAATTTTTTTCCTGGGGTTTCTCCAAATACTTTTTATTGATTTTTTTTCCAAGGATCCCGCTTGACTTTCATCCAGGAACTCCTCTTGGGAATACATAAGCAATTTTTGCTGCTTCTAATGTTTCAGGAATGCCTTTTAGGTCTCCTCCAGAAATTCTTACTGTGATACCTTCAGGAATCCCTCTAGGAATTTCTCCAGGCATTCTTGCTAGGATTCTTCTAGGCAGTTTTCCTAGGATACTTCCAGAAATGCCTTTGATCATCCAGGAATACCTCTAGAGTTTTTTCATGGATTACTCTAGAAATCCTGGAATTCCTCTTGGTCTTCTTAAAGGAATTTCAGCTGAAGTAATCCTGATACAAATCTCTAGAGGCCTCTTTAAACGAATTTCGGGAATAGTTGAAATTTTCCGAGAAATCTTAGAAGGTATTACTAGGGAAATCTCTAGTGAAATCCTATAGGATTGTACGGAAAAAACTTGCCTTCTAATTGCACAGAATCTTGCTGATTGACAAATTGAGAGATGAATTTTCGAAAAAAAAAAAAAACGAGTTCTGGTGGGATTCAAACCCACGACTCCGTATCCGCTAGACTGTAGTGTGGCCAATTCTTTGAGGATTGCTTCGGCGTAGTTGTTTTTTGAATTTCTTAGATAGTTTCAATGGAATTTAATCAGCAAATTCTTAGGATATTTTCTTATAATTGCAATGGCTATTCCTCTGAAAATTTTTCAGCAATTTCTTTTTCAGTTATTTTGCAATTTTACCATGATTATTTTTGTAATTCTTTATGATTTAATTGTATTTATATTTATTGCTTCCGAGAATTGCTGAATTGGAAATTCATAAATTATCAACTGGGTTTGCTCAAAGTAAATCCTATGAAATTCACGAAAAACTTTCTGACATATTCCCAAAGAAATTGTCGGAAAAAACATTACAATTATCTTAAAACTTTCAAAGTATTTGCCAAAAGAATTCATATAAGAATTACCAGAGGAATTCCTGAAGAGAATATTAGGCCTTTTTAAAGAAATTGACCAAATCCAATCTCAAAATAAATAACCGACATATATTCTATAAAAATTTCCACAAACATTCACAAAACAAATTTCGAAGAAATTCTCAAAGAATTTTCCGAAGACATCGAAGGAATTTCTGAAGAAAATTTTGAACGAACTACAAAAGTAATTTTCGTAGAATCACCGAGACAGAATTAAAAAAAAAAACATTTTTTTTAAATTTATTCCAGAAGGAAATTTCTAATAAATGTCCCACATCAATTTCCAAAGGAATTACCGAAGAAGTTCCCAAAGTAATAATCGAAGCTTCCAAAATTTCCAAAGGAGTTGACGATGAAATTCCCAAATAAATTTCCAATGCAAGTAATATCGAAATTGCCGAAGGTATTCCGAAATCATCTACTGTAGGAATTCCTTACATAATTACTGAAGAAATCTAGAAGAAATTGTCTGAAGAATTTTCAATAAAATTATAGAAGCGATTTATGGAAAAATTTTCGATGAATCGGCTAAGGAATACAGAATAGCATAGATAATGAAAGTCTAAAAAAAACGACGAAAATTCAAAAAAAAGTAGAATGACTTGTCGAAGAATTTCCAGAAAAATTGTGAGGATGTTCCCAAAGTCATTGTCGAATGGATTACCAAAGGCTTCACTAAAAGAATTCTCAAAGGAATTGCCTGAAAAGTAATTTAGAGAATTTTAAAAAGCAAATATCAATAGAATTGTTGACATTAACAAAACAATGCTTGAAAGACTACTAAAGAATTGGCGAAGGAACTCCCGAGAAAACATTTCAAAGGATTTGCCAATGAAATAAAAAGCCAAATAAACTCCTAATGGAATTGCCGATAAAATTTTCAAAGGATGCGTGAAAGGTATTTAGTATCAAATTCCCAAATAAATTAAGGAATTACCGAAAGAATGTTTTGCCGAAAACATAAATTTCTTGTACAAACCAGACTCGATTATCTGAAAAGTAATTTCCCTATAAAAGTATTCTCATGTACACGTGGTAGTGTTCAACTAATAAAACAAAAACACTGTCGCCATTGATGGTGTGTTCAAACCAAAAATGCAAATATGTATCCTGATTTTGCAATTTTAAGAATGTATAACTTTTGCATTTTTTCTTGAAAACTATTTTTATAAGGGTTGTTATCATGTAATAAAACAAAAAGGATGTCACGATGAAAACAAGTTACTCGCAAATTTGTGTATATTTTATAGTTTTCGAGATTTACACTTCCAATAATTGCCCTTGAAAATGTATTTTGTTTAATCCACACAACAAAAGGGTTGTCGCGATGATTGTTAAGTTCAAAGTGAAAATACAAATTTTATACGCAATCAATTTATCAAGTTTTCATACCTCCATGACAAGTAAAGTGTTAAATCAGTACAACGGGTCGAATTTTTTTAAAAAAGCTATTCTCTAAAATATAGTGTGGGCTCATTTTCCCCGCGACTGAGATATTTAGGGTGGATCGGTATTTCCTTTAACAAAAAAAAAACAACCTGGACGCCACTGAAACTGGCACCCCCTAGGCACCCCCTAGGAAAAAATCCTAGATACGCCAATGGCAACCTTCTTTTGTAAACATGATGCGACACTCGCACGGATGATGAGCTTGGCAAAAAATAATTCCAAGGCATATAAGGATATTACCAGTGAGGAAATGATTGCTGCCCGTGCAGAGCGATCTTATTTAGCGAATGATTCTAAAAATTTTCGTCATCTCATCATTAAACCTGTGTAAGTTGTGGTAAAAGGACACAGGGGGTCCAAAATATATGGGGGTCCAAATTATATTGGTTACCCTATTTGTCCAATTTCTATTTCGATTCGGATTCCGATTGAAGCTCACCCGCCATCAAGCCTATTTTGTTGTTTGAACAACCCGAGCAAGCACCTGATCCGACAAAACGGCTATGAACTGTGCGAGTGCGGTATCTAACAGTTCAGAAGCACATTGGAGACGGGAGGATATGTGTAAAGTAAAATGAAAATGTCGAGCTGTTTGATCGGGGAGAAATGTGTTTTCGGGCCGCCCGAGAGCAGAAGCGTGCATGCAGGTGGTGAAGCAATGCGTCAAAATATGGGAAAAGAAGTCAATCAAAGCGTGTGATGTGTGCTGTGATAGCTGTGAACGAGACACTCGAACGAAGTCGTATAGGTATATACCTATGAAGCAGCCCGCCGCACAACCAAATGCCAGTGGCCAAATTTAAACATCAATTGGAGTTTGTTTTGATCCGCTTTAGATTACATCGATGACGACTGAGTGGCCGATGGAGTGTACGGTGGATGATGGATGCATGACGATGTGGAGCGATGAGGTGGAGGTGAAAATTTTCGTTCGAGTGCTACACCGGTAACGATGTAGCCAGGTGACGTGCTGTGGCCTCTCAATCAAACTATACAATGCTACTACATGGCAGTCAATGAGCTGTGCGCTAATCCCACATTCGTTACAGGTTATGCAAGAGCGGCCGTTGGAATTGGATTGCTTTTTTTTTCGGGGGCATTTGATATGCATGACGGATAACATGGTGTTTTCGGTGGTTGATGAGCTGGTAATCGATCGGTTTTGTTTTAAGATAAAGATGAGCTTCATTCGAAACACGATGCATTGCGTTCAATTCGTCGAATCATATATACGACTAATTAACATGATCGAAAATAGGTTTATTATCTAATACGAAAGCTTTTGATGAGTTATTTCAAAACCTATCGTAATAATTTCAGTATAAGCTTAGCATCAGCGTAGATAACATGGACGTGATCTCACTCTCAAAAGATCGAATTTCGATTCCCAAATGTTGTTTTAGTTTCTCCTAAGAGGCAGTGCGAAAATGCAGTTACCAACCATCAACAGTGTAATTTTGCGATCACAAATAAATTTCCAGCTTATATTTTGGATCAATTAGTGATAGTTTTTCAGGTTTTACATTGCGTCATTTATTTAGGTTGTTCCAGTGTATGTCAATAGCCAACAAAAATAAGTATTTCAAAAAAATCTTCTTGCTTGACTACAATTTGCTCCGTTCAGTCAACGTCGAATTAAGAATCCCACTTATCTGGATGATTTGGCTCAATGGCTTGGTATTTGGGGTACTTCCAGTTTGCGTCTTGCACTTTAACTGTTATGTGTCCGTTAAACTTTTTGCTTTTTTCTACACCGTGTATTTGTAATAGGTGCTGGGTACCCGGGTACACTGTCAACCACATTAGGGTAAACTACCTGCATAACCTCATATCATCTAGCGATGGGTGCTCCGTTACTTGTCCATCGTAACTGATTCTTGATTTGTTCGTAAATGCGCATAATTTCTCTTCATTCAACAAAGTGTACTACCAGTGGTAGTCAGCATAGTTTTAGCTGCAAGCAAGCTACATTCTTCGTCATTACGCGATTGCATTGATAGTTCCGTAAAATTCCTGCATATCATTCTGTTCCTTAGGCAGGGGAAAGGCACGTTCAATATTGCTCTGTTTTTTTTTTCACTATCGCATGGCTCACCGGACCGAAGGCCAACAGCTAAGAATTGTTGTTTAGATGGCAGGGATAGCAGTGCATCCTGGGCATTGACTTTTTTGAGCCATCAAGCAACTGTTCACCACTGATAGAGTTTTTTCTATACACTTAACTCTTTATCTTGAAAATTTCTCCGTTGTGATTAGTCCACCTAAAAGTGTGATAGGAATTCACATTTCACATAAAGCAAGATAGAGTATTGGTGGCTTCTGCAAAGTTACAGAGGAGCGGAACAGGAGAAAGCGGAATGGAAAAGAGGGCAAGTGCCCCCTCTTCCATCCTTCTCTTTCTCGCGTTTGTTCAGAAGTATAAATGACTAATAAAATGCTGCCCACGCTAGTGATTACAGCTGCAATTTCTCCAAAAAACCTGCTGTGAATCCTTACGCGAATATACACGTATTATTTCAAAAATTTTCTTTCAAATTTTCCAGCTGGAAATCAATTTGAAATTTCTTCAGGAAGCCTTGCTGGGATTGCTTCAGGAAAAATGCTGGGAATTATTCAGATAGCTCTGGTGGAATCCACCAGTAAGTTTCGTACAGATTTCTCAAGCGATTTCTGCTAGAAATTCTCCTAGAATTCTAGAAGGGATCTCAAGAGAAATTCTAAAGAAATCCTAGATGAAAATGTTTGAGAATTCTCAGCAAGAATTCCTGGATAAATTTCAATGGGATTTTTTTGCTTATACTCGCAGAAAAATCCAAAAGGAATCTTTGAAGATATCTGTGAATGAATCGCAAGAGGAATTTCTGTAGAATACCATGGAGAAATTCCTAAAGGAATCCTTGAAGATATCACAGAAGGTTTTTGTATAAGAATATGTTTAAAATTCCTTGGAAAAATTCCAAAAGAGATACCTTTAGGAATTCCTGATGTGCTTCTCTACGGGATTAGTGCTGGAATTGCTGAAAACATACTTTCAAGGATTCTTTCAGGACTTTCTCTTTCGATTCCTCTTGGGCATCTACGCCAGGAATTTTTTCCATGAATTTACAAACATTTCCACAATAATTTATCCAGTGATTTCTCCAAGGATCAGGTATCAGGTTTTCGCCATTGGCGTTTTTCAATTGACACCGATTTGGTGATGTTTCCTTATTTGTGATGTGATTGTGATGAGTGTAAACCCCTTTGGGTAGTGGCTGCGGCTAGGAAACCTCAGATCAATTTTCAGCGTAAAAAGCGTGTGTAACCTAAGTGGCTCTTTCGTTGGATAACTTCTGTATAGGTTACTTTGTGGACCCAGTTTTGCTTCTTTCATTATAAATGAAGTGTCGTGCCTCAAACATGCTATATTTTAGTTAACAGTATGTCTCAACCTTTCCTTATGGATGCCTTCAAGCAAGCTCTTATTTTCAGCATCTTTTCGCTGATATTTGGCAGTATTGCTACGATAATATCATCTGAAGTAGCTCAAATATTAATTTGAGATGCTTCAGTTTGATGGAATGCTCAGATAGTTCAGTTCATGGATGACCTAACATAGAATTGCACCTAACTCAACTCTGCATGAGCAGAATTTGTCATGAATTGACTGATTGGCATGTTAAAAAGACATTACACCGTCTTCGGCCAGAGGCCGCACAGACTGAACATTACTAACATTAGACAACGGACAATACATATAACACCCAGTGGCCCAGTGGAGAATTTTTCGTTGACGAAAAGTTTTCCCCGACTGGAGCGGGAATCGAACCCACACTCCGAAGCTTACAAGACACCTAATGTCTGACGCCGCTAACCGCTCGTCCACGAAGCCCACAGATGTGTCATATGAGGAGTCTCCATTTGACTTTCTTTTCACTTTTGAGTGTTCCTTCGCAAATTTTGCGTATTCAGGTGTCCCAGCTCGATAAACTAGGGACCTGTACTAATACTAATTGATTGCGACCACATTTTGTGGATAACTCTTTTCCATTATTGCTACTCCAAGAGAGTTTCATTGTGGTTTTGTTACTACCCTCCATTGTGGTATACCATAACTATTGCTTTGAAAGAAGCTCGTCCTGCTGCGGTCTGTGCGGAGGTATTACTGAATGGAACTCTGATCTGTTCAAATTCAAATATCTTCGGATAAACCAGTCTTTTATATAGCTACAAATCTCTAGCTTCAGCCTCGAGGATTGTAGTTATAAAATCGATTTAATGGGCACTAAAAAGCTCTACTTACTTCAAATCTCCAGGAGCAAATGGGGGTTTGTCCTATTTTTCTTCAAAGGGATTTGAGTATTTCAAACATGTTTTGAACTCTTGTAGTTTTCTATTGGGTATTTTAATGGCGTGAAATTATCCCGAAAGAGTGCGTGCGTTGTATAAAGAAGGAATGAGATCCAAGTTTATCTGGCTACCTCGTTCTTTCTGAAATGCGTGAAACGCATTGTCGATTATCACATCTGTGATGTTCGTCTGGCTAACATGCCTATTCATGTGAACTCACATGTCTCCCAATTTGGGATGTCCATAGTGACTCTTTTACACAAAGTTGTATAAGTTTTCCAGAAAACACTCGCTCGTACGTAGTTTTTTGCTTGGGTGATTTCTTGATTATTGAGGATGCCTTCGATGACGTGCCCTTCAATGTCATATTGAAAGTCGCATGACGTCACAAGCTACCTCCAATGAGCTATAGGCTCTTTTTACGCTTATGCGTTTTACAGTGTCCTTTTCAGGGCACTGATTAAACCCGTTTTGGTATGGGCTATGAGCTCTCGTTACGCTTATGCGTTTATTCCCTTTTCTAGGACACCCCTTCCTATTTCATCACCTCTCCCTTTCCTAATTCCATTCCATCCCTTGTCCCTTTCTCCGTCAGGTAAATGATGAAATAAGCTTATATGTATGGCGATGGCACAAATGTCCCAAATGGAGGATAAAGTGCCTCTGGTGCCGGCCTTCTGATACCTGATATCGGGACATCTGAACTCAATGGATTTCTCCATTTCTCCCAGAAATTCCTCATGTGGTTCTTCCTGATTTTTTTCACAAGGATCCCTCCACGATTTTCTGTTGTAATTTATTCATGGATTTCTTGCGATTAATTTAGGAACAACTATTGTAATTGCTCCAGGATTGCTACTGGGGCTACCGTGCTGAAGAAACCTTTTGAGAAATCCTTTTTGAATTGCTCCAGGAATGCCTTATGAGATTCTGCTAGAAATTTTTGCCGGGGTTTTCCATTGATTTATTCAAGGATTCCTCCAGAAATTATTCCGAAGATTCCTTTAGGGATTTCTTCAATAGTTCCTCTAGGTATTCCTCTCGGAAAACCCCCAATAATTCTTGTTGGGATTTATTTAGGAACTCCTACCAGAATTTCTCTAAGCATTCCCCAAGCATTTCCCGATGGTATTTTTGCAATTATTGGAAGCCTTAGGAATCCTTCAGGAATTGCTTGAGGAATCCCAACAAGACTTGCTAGAGGATTCCCACCACAAATTCCTGGAGAAATCCCATCGGAATGATGAGGAGCAATTTCAACAATAAATTCTCTTCGGAGGATTTCCAGTAAGACAACGAAGAGAAATTCCTGGAAGAATCCCTAGAGGGATTCTTGAAAGAATCTCTAGTGAAATTCTGAAGGAATTTCTGGAAAAAATCTCTGGGTCTATTTCTGGAGGAATCCATAGAAAAGTTACAGTAGTGGTTGCTGGACGGATTCTATCAAGAATAATTCGAGGAATCCCAAAGAGAATGTCTAGAGTTAATCCCAGAAAAAATCTTGGATAAATTACAACAGGTATTACTTGCAGAACGACATGAGTGAGGTGGATTTTGTGGAGGAATTTCTGAAATTTGTGGGCTCGATACCCGCTCCAGTCGGTGAAAATTTTTCGTCAAAAAAGGAGTTCCTTAAGTAAGTCTTGGAGAAATCCATGGAAAAGTCTTTTGAAAAATCCTCTTGTAATTCCTCCATAAATTCCTGATGGGGTTTTTCTAGAATGCTTGCTAACATTGAGATTTCTCCAAGGATTTTTATACAGATTCTGCCTGTAATTCCTTCAAGAGTTCCCGGAGAAATGTCCTTTGTGATATCTCCAGAGATTTTTCAAGGACCTCTTTGGGATTTTTCTTGGAACATTACCTGAAATTATTTTTTCAGAAATTCTTGCTGGAATTCCTCAAACAATATCAGCTGAGATGTCTGCAGTAATTGCTCTTTGGAGTTCGCAAAGAATTCCTGGAGGATAATAAGCAGAAATTGCTTGATGAATTTTAAAGAGATTTCCTGGTGTATTCCACCAGAAATTTCTGAATTGGGATACATTCCTTGAGTAATCCCAGCAAAAATTTCAGAAGAAATCTCATGTGGATTTCCGGCAGGAATTACTTGGTAAAAACTAAGAAAGGTTTCTGGAGGAATCATCGTAAGAATCCCTGAAAGAAGCAGAAAATTTCGAATAAAATATTCTATGCAATTCAGTATTATAATTTCTATTTTGTACTACTCATGAGTTGCATAATTAAAAATAGTTGCATAATGTTCATTATGCAACTCGTTTGAGTTGCATTATGAACATTATGCAACTCAAATGAGTTGTATAATGAAAAAAAAAAAAAATTGCATACAATTTTGTATGGAACTCGTTGCAAAACTAGATTTTTTCAGCACTCTTCGTATTTATCCAACTCGTTGGATAAATGTACGACTCGTACTGAAAAAATCAACTTTTTGCAACTCGTTACATAAATAACTATAGAAAGACTAGCTGTACCCGGCAAACTTTGTCTTGCCTACTGCGTTTTTTGACGTTTCAAGTTTCTATCCAAGACCAAGTCCCCGGTCACAAAACGTATTGAAGATCGATTTTCAAAAACTCTCAATATTTCCATATTTTTTGCCTCATAAACCTTCCTTGGGTGAAAACTAGCAGAACAAAACAAAGACGGCCCAAATCCGACGTTTTGTTCGTGAGTTATGCGCGGTCCCACGTATGCCACTGCATTTTTATATATATAGATCACTGCAGATTTTTTTATACTAGCTTTCCCGGCAAACTTTGCCTTGCTCACTTGTGGTGGTTTGACAACTGTTGAGGTCATTGCAGCACCGCCCTCTAGATTGGTTTTACAGTTGACTCTCTACATTTCGATTTGACGAATTTCGCGCCAACTCGAACAGTGGTTGGCAACACCCTCTCAGAATCGAATGAAACTTGGTGGGCATAAAGACTAAGTTTTTATAAGCAACTTTGCATACTTAAATTTTCGAAAATTTTCAAGAGTAACATTTGAAGAGGGCCTAATTTTTTTTCGAAGAATTTTTTAAAATCGATGTAACTCAAAAAAGACAAGACCTATAGAAAAGTGTTGTATGGGTGACTTTTAGAGAATTGTCCAAGCTTTCATGAAAAAATATTTAAAAAATTCTAAATACATTTTTACACGCTAAAAAATATATTTTTAAAATTAAAAGTCAATTTACAGAAAATGCCCACTTTTTTATGTTTTGAAATTTTTTTCCAAGAAAGTCAATATTGTTGCCTAACTTTCCTCCATACATCACAAGATGGGCACTTTTAAGGAAAAAAAGTTTTTCTAACAAAAACTTTTTCATGTTATTTTTTTAGCGTGTTGCGCATTAACTCGTACAGGATGTATCAAGAATCCTTATACCCATTTAATAACACTCAATGGACATTACAACTTTGTTTGATTGGGTGCCTTCTTTTTCTTGGCGTTACATCCCAACTGGAATAGAACCTGTTTCTCAGCTTGTTTTGATATCTGAATGCTTAAAACAGCATTCTGTTTGCTGAAATTGTATTATTGTGTGCCTAGAACCAGTGAACTAACATCATTATTAGAAGCGAATGATAAAGAATCGGTTTTATTTCAACAATGGCTAACCACTGATCGATGCAATTTGGAAACTATTACTAAGACTATAGACGAGTTTGTTCCGTATTTTGTAGAAGAAGTTGATAAGCTTATAACTCATGATTTCATTTATAAAGAACAATCCTCATTTTTGCGGGATAAAAAAGAATCTCTTAAACAGGGTGAAGCATTAACAATTTGTGACTTTTCAGAAAATTATTCATTTATCATTCAAAATTCAGCTCAAGGTTACCATTGGAATAATTCTCAAGCTACCATTCACCCCTTTGAAGTGTACTACAGAAAAGAAAATAAGTTGAAAAACTTGAGCTTTATAATAATATCTGAAGTACTTACACACGATACAACAGCAGTTCAGTTATTTATATCAAAACTGCTGGATTTCATTAAACAATCGATTGATTTCTCAAAAATTACTTTCATGTCAGATGAAGCAGCAGCTCATTATAAGAACAAAAAAAAATTTGCCAGTTTGTGCAGTTTTCGGTCCAATTATGTATTGGAAGCAGAATGGCACTTCTTCGCAACTTCACATGGCAAAGGTCCATGTGACGCTGTTGGAGGTACTCTCAAGCGAATGGCAAAACGAGCAAGTCTTGCTCGAGATTATGGAAACACAATCACAACTCCTCGAGAACTGTATGACTGGGCAGTTAAACAGTCAGATATACATATAACAAAATTGAATTTCTGCTTTATTTCAAATGAACAATATGCAAAAATGACGGATGAACTTGAAGAACTATACACATACAGTCACGTAAAAACAATACCTGGTACACAAAAACTTCATTCATTTGTGCCAATTTCTGAAAATCAAATTGAAGCGAAGAAGTTTTCGAATTCAAAAGATAATCCAAAAAAGTTTACTTTGTTTCAGATAGACTAAAGATCTAATATTCAAAAAACGTTACAATAGAATGTATAAAAGGAGGATGTAGGGTAATTCGCTAATTGTTGAACACTACCCAAATGTTGAACAGTTTCTGAATATTTTATTATAAATCTCACTTAAGTAATTTTTATCCAACGTAAACGTAAGATGTAGATGCATATACATGTGGGTCACGATATTGCTCTAATTAAGTTACAAAATTATACATATTTACGTCTAAAAAAATGATTAAAAATTTTGTACCGCTGATGACACGAAAACTGCACAATTCTTAAGATTAATGTTAAGAAATTGCTGTTACGAAATAAACTTTGCGGGCAAATTGACCACAAATATCAAAGGCACACCATAGTTACAAGAACTGGAAGGATGTCATTAACAGTTTAACATTGTTTAAAATCACATTTTCATTGTTATTTAATTTGAAAAAATATTTTTCTTATCACACTATCATGATGCATCCATGATCTAATTGTTGAACACTGGCATAACCTACGATGTTAGCATGACTGCTAGAATTTTTTTTCACTTTACCTAACCGTGCATTTCTTGGGGTTTCAAGGGCGTTCCAGGGATGTTCTAGGGGTGTACCAGTGGGCTTCAGAAAGATTCCAGTGGCTTTCAATGGGTTTCAAGGGCGTTCCGGAGGTGTTCAAGAGGAATTCAGAGTGTTAAGGGGCTCCCAGGAGTATTTTAAGGCGTTCCAGGAGGCTCAGGAGCAACCCATGGGTTTTCAAGGTATTTCAGGGTCGTCCCATGAGTGTTCTTGGGGGTTGAGTGGGTCCCATGGGTTTCCAGAAAAGTTTCAGGGGCTTTTAAAGGCGTACTTTTCTTCTATCGTTTTCGCTTCTAATCAAATCTTCTCTGCAATTTTTGCATCTAGTCATGTTTAAAATGGTTTCACTCCACTAGAGCTGTCTTCAAATGTGCGATTACTTGTCATTCAAATGAATTGTCACTAGCTCGGACTAGCTGGGCACAAAACACGAAAAACCTGAAAAAAAATCCGCCAGAGTGAAAAAAATATCGGATGTCGGGTCAAAGTCGGGTCAAATTTTATCAAATGTTGGACCACTGTTGGACTCACATCGGATAACTGTTGGGTCTATGTTGGGTTTGGTGGCCAAAATAAAAACAGATGAATGATAGGTTGATGTCGGGTTATACGTCATCAATTACTTCAACCGTTCAAAAATTGGCGAGAACCGTCCAACATTAGGATGAGCTAGCTTAGGGAAGCGTCCAACATTTGGGTTACAGACTTCCCATACAAATGTTCTATTTTCTCTTAGAAAATGGAATTTAAGGGAATACAAATGCAATTGGAAGTATAAGGGATAAGTAGATCTAGACGTTCACTGGATATTTTTCAACTAATGTGGAATTATGCACGGAAAAACAAACGAAAACCAAAATGCCGGTACTAACCGTTCAACAATTGGCGAATTACCCTATATATTGTAGAAAAGAAAATAATTGAATACACATATACATATGTACATATTTCATCAATACACAAGCGTTTTCATTGATATAAAACCCTAAAAGCAAATTTGTCTTGAGCCCTTTCCAATATCAAGCACGTTTTCAATGTCAAGCAAGTTAAGATATTAAAAAAGTAGTTGAGCCCATTAAGTTTTAATGGATTGTCATTAGGATTCTGGATACATTGCTGTACGAGTTAATGCACAACACGCAAAAAAAAAAAATAAAATGAAAAAGTTTTTTTTAGAAATTTTTTTTTCCTTAAAAGTGCCCATCTTGTGATGTATGGAGGAAAGTTAGGCAACTATATTGTCTTTCTTGGGAAAAAAAAATTCAAAACATAAAAAAGTGGACTTTTTCTGTAAATTGACTTTTAATTTTGAAAAGATATTTTTAAGCGTGTAAAGCATTTTTTTATATTTTTTAAATATGTTTTCTGAAAGCTTGGACAATTCCCTAAAAGTCTCCCACACATCACTTTTTTGTACAACTTATCATATTCGAGTTATATTTTTTGTGAAAAAAAAACGGCTAATGCGCAACACGCTAAAAAAACTAACATGAAAAAGTTTTTGTTAGAAAAACTTTTTTTCCTTAAAAGTGCCCATCTTGTGATGTATGGAGGAAAGTTAGGCAACAATATTGACTTTCTTGGAAAAAAATTTCAAAACATAAAAAAGTGGGCATTTTCTGTAAATTGACTTTTAATTTTAAAAATATATTTTTAGCGTGTAAAAATGTATTTAGAATTTTTAAAATATTTTTTCATGAAAGCGTGGACAATTCTCTAAATGTCACCCATACATCACTTTTTTGTACATCTTATCATATTCGAGTTATTTTTTGTGAAAAAAAAACGGTTAAAGAACTTTGACTCTTTTTAAATGTTAGTCTAGATTAATTTTGAAAAAACAAAATACGCAAAATTGCTTGAAAAGGTAAAGTCTTGAAACCTACAAAATTTCATAACATTCTGAGGGGGTGCTGCCAACCCCGAAGACGAGTTGGTGCGAAATTCGTCTATTGAAGGGACCATCGAGATAGGGAGAGATCGAACTCAAGAACAAATTTGTAATGCACACTAGATTGAAAAATGGTCCGTTACTAGGAAAAACCGTCAACAAACAGATGTCACTTCACCTTCCCAGAATGTGTTGCACCTAAGAAACGAGATCTAGCAACCTGTAAAAACGGGCATATCGACATATGGAGAGAAAATCTCGAACAAAAACGAACGAGATCGCATCGAGATAGAGAGATATCGAGAAAAGGAGATATCGACATGTAGGAAAGTAAAAGGTATGCAGATTGAAGGGATCGACCAAACCATCGAGATGGGGAGAGATATCGAGAAGTAGAACATCGACATGTGAAGAGTCGACTGTAATTCGATCACGTTGAATTTCTTCCCAGCTCATAAAAAGCAGTAACTCCACTATTTTCATTCTTTTTTTTATTTATTTTGGTAACTTTTTCTACATATAGCCACCTGAAGACGAATCGAACGGTACACAAATCATGCGGATCGGTTCATCCGGTTTTGTCGCCTTAAAGGAATTCAAACTCATTTTTATATAGATGTAGGAATCTCAGATGTAATTAGGTACATAAGGAATTCTAGCAATAATTTCTGGAGGATCAAACTTCCCATGATTCCTTCAGGAATTTTTCCAAGGATTCCTCCAGGGAGTCTTTTTGGAATTTCTCCCAAGTTGAGATGCAAGTTCTGTTCAATTCGAAAATCGAATAGCGCTGACGGGCTACAGATTTGGCTCCTCATGTTTTCGCTCGTTCTATTACGTATTTGGTGTCCCTTCGTTCCTCTATTTTCATCCAGGTGTCATATGTTATCTACTGTTTTGTCTGACTGCGTAACTCACCCACATTATTCTCGCCGGTGGTGATAAAAGCGACCCCATTCACCATGTTATTGTTGCCACAAAACTCTGCAAGCAGCTTACCGTTTTCGTGCATTTCTCGGAGACCATGACGTGCACATAGTCCGAGTTGTCGGAACCAACCTTCGCGTTGAAGTCACTTATGATGATCTTGATAGGACCTTACCTTTAGGAGCTGCGTTGGTATCAGTTCTAGACACTTGTTGTGTAGTAAGAAGCAGGCGTGGTGACGACCCCTTCTTGCCTTCCGGGGACAAAAAGTGTAGATAATTGTAAAACATGTAAACATGGCAGTTAATTTCAGGAATAATAACAAACAGCAGTCACTTTTATTATGCCTCTTCTTATTCGAGTTTAAAGGCTAATATTTGACCAGTTTAATCACCTGTCAATTACCACCGAAACTGAAACACCCATCCATCACCAGACATGCGACTATAAACTTACAATGTCTCCCTTTTTGTTTACGACTATTAACTAAACTACTAACCTTCCATCAAACGTACCGTAAAAACGTTTCACTTTCCGTCACAAAAGACCATCCCTGCGCTATCTCTTCCTATTCCACTCTGGAACAATCCTCCTCAATGGGGTTGATAGTAGTACATCAACTTAATTGAACCAATTAAGTCGCCTCGGATCTCGTGCAAAGCCCCTAAAAGAAACGAATGTGTGCAACGAATTACTCACCACGCTAGTGGCGGCGGTCGCTCTCGTTTTCAGTTTGAACTGCTTCTTCCCGAAAATCTCAACCAAAGTTGGAGGTACTTTCGCGCCGCTGCGCTGCTCCACCGGTAAGATATAGAGCTGGCTAAACGTGGCGCTAACAAGTCAAATTTAACCTACAGCAGCAGCACGGTAACACCGAAAACGAGGAAAAAAATATTATTCTCTTTTCCCACATAAATTTCCATCATTAATTCAACGCATCGCGCGCCGGCCGGCTTTCGGCCTCAGCCCCGACAATGCATTTCAGAAGCGGCGGCGGCACAAAAGAAACCGTGTTAGTTGGGTACGGCAGCACTTTCTGTCTGCCTGCATCCCATTCCGATGATGGGGATGAGGATGAGGCTCTCGCTCGGAGCTCATTGCTGCTGTTGAACAGTGAACCGAACCACAGTACATTATTATATCTAGATTAGAGACATAAATTTTAATTAGCTTTTAATTTCAGTTTTCTTTTATTTTCTGTGTCTTTCTTCCAGGTAAGCCACCGCCCAGCAATACTACTCATTTCTCTAGAGTTCCGTAAGTTACTCTGCATACAGCTCGAAAAACACTGCGCTTTGTCTGGTAGCATTTAATCTAAAACGTCAGTATGAATTTGTATCTGTCTGTCCTATTGGTTGACTTGGCCGGTGGTTTCAATGATCTTGTCTTTGCGAAAGATTTTTTTAAATGTATAACTTTTGGCAAACGGACTCAGGTCATTAGAAGCATCATAAAACCAAAGTAAAGTATGTTTGGTTTTATAATGGCTTTTGGAACCTCTTCAAAAATAAATAGTATTCAAAATGTTACTTAACCCATTGAAGCTGGAATTTTTCCAAACGTTATTATGGAGTTTTTTCTACGTTTTTCTGTAGTTTTGATGGTAAATAGCATAAAAACGGTAGAATATTATGCAGAATATTTTTTCTGGATATCCTAGGTCATCCAAACTGTTCTTGAGTTTTCTTAAGTCTGCGGGTGTACCGGTAACTTCTTTCATTATACAAAGCTACGATTTGTAATCTATTATGTCCAGTAAGTCTTCTGAAAGGTTAATAGACAATATCAGATCAGTCGGGATATCCTAGGTCATCCAAACTGTTCTTTAGTTTAAATCCTAAAGTCAACTAATACAGCCCGCGGCACCTTCACGAACTTTAGAAATTCCTCTGGATATTTATTAAGAAATTTCTCTAGGCATTCGCTTGGAGAATCTTATGGAGATTCCTTTAGAAAATCTGCAACAAATTTCTTCAGAAATTCTTCTGAAAAATTGCAACGATCAAGGATCAAATCTGACTATACACATGTCAATGGTTGCTCCTCCGTGATTGATCTGAGCTGGTACTAATTGCACTGAGATCCAAATGAATAACGGCTGGGACATTCCACTTATTCTCGAAGTGCAATTTTAGCAGCTTATACATTTTTTTATCGCTAACGGCGCCGGCCATGTCCTTATAGTCAGTTGGGAAGGGAAAGGAATGTTAGAGTGTGCTGGTTGTTGCTACTAAAGACCGAGAGCACCTCTGCATCCCCACTACCAGCACGGATTGTGGTATTTGTTAGACGAATAATACTAAGAATAAAATATTTTTGGTTTTATAGTGGTTTTAGAATATCTTTAAGGCTAATGAGTCTTCGAAATGTTATTTAAGATGTGTAAACCATAATGACCTAGATTTGGATATAATGTTGATTTAAATCGAGGAGGAAAATTCAAACTTTGGGGCCGATGGGATTACTTCTTGGCCCGTGGCAGCACCCCTCGTATTTTTTTTCTTTTTTGTCTGTATTAACGAGATTTTTAGTTCTAGGCTAGTTTATCTCGAGACCCATGCTTTACTTCCCTTCTGAAGGAACAACTCACTTTTGGGAGGTTGTCAGGTGTGGAGTTTCGATTCCTCGGCATGATATCAGTTTTGGTTGCGACTGTGATGGAATGTAACTTGAAAATGGCTTTTTCAGTCTCGACAAAATTCAAATACTGCTATTTAATTTCGTCCAACGTTTCGGTCGCATATAGGACCTTTAGCAGGGACTCAATTATCACAGATTCTTCGTCCAATGTGTTCTGTTGAACAACCTTTGTTGATAGTCACGTGCTTTAACCATCACACCAAGTTCGCTCCACACCCCTCGTGTTTACCAATATAACAAAAAATCATATTTACCTTGCTTTTCTATTTTTTTTAACTATTACCTATTCACTGGAACATCTTTTGATGACATTGACTAGTCGTTCACAAATTGAAGAAGTACATAAATTAAAACAGGGAATGAAAAGAGGGAATTGTGTGCATATGTATATTAAGTCAAGACAGTGCCTTCAATAAGGGGCTGTCCAAAAACCACGTGGTCGTTTTTTGGGAGATTTTGAACTAGGGTTGGGCAATTTTGAATCGATGTTCGCAACATCGATGTTTTTGTTTCGATTAATCGATTTTTTGAATCGATGTTGAGGCCCCCAAAATCGACCGAATCGATTGTTTTCATTCGATTCAAAAATATGAAATTAGTTTTTTTAGAATGATTTTGAATGGATTCCTTTTTTGAGAATGCCTCTCAGAATTATAGATGAATGTTTCTTTATAATGGGGAAGATCTCCTCTTAGGATCCCTCTCAGGGTTATGGGGCAATCTCTGGGGATTCTAATGGGAAGAATCTGTCAGGGAGTTCTGGGGATATCCGTCTTAGCATTCTGGGAGAATCCCGAGGAAAAACTTCTCTTCTTCCGGGAGAATCCATCTTGGGTATCTGACGAAATCCCTCAGGATTCTAGAAGAATTCCTCTAAAGATTCTGAGAGAATCCTTGTCAGAAAACTGGAGAAATCTCATTCAGAATTCTAGGGAAATCCTAAATAGAATTCAAAGAGAATTCCAATTTGAAAAGATTTCCCCCTTTTTTTGAAATAAGGTCTCTCAGGATGCTGGTGTGTTAATTTTCTGCATTTTGGAGGAATCTCTTACAGAATTTTAGAGGAAACCTCAGAATTATGGAAGAGTCCCTTTAAAAATTCCGGACGATTTTTTCTCAACAGTATTATATGGGAATACCTAACAGAATTCTAGGGAATCTCTGAATTCTAAGGGAATTCATTTCAGGATTTTGGGGTATTCCCTACCAGGGTTCCCTACCAAGGTTCAAATCTCTTTCAGGATTATAAGAAATTTCTGGATGATCTGGGCTGATTCCTCCAAGGATTTTGGAAGACCCTCACTTAGGATCTCGCTCAGAATTCTGATAAAATCTTTCTCAGGATTCTCAGGAACTCCTCTAAAATTCCTCTCAATTCTCTCAATTCCTCTCAAAGTTCTGAGAGAATGTTTCTTAGGATTTTTGGGAAATCCCACACAGGATCACTAGAATCCTTCTCAGGATTCTGCGTAAGATCCTTTCAAGATTCTGGGGGAATATCACTAAGTATTTTGCGGGTACTCTTCTCCAGATTCTCAGAAAATTCGGACTTTCTGGGGTAATCCCCATCAGGATTCTGGGGAAATTTCTCTCAAGATTCTGGGGAACTTGTCTCATGATTCTGGAGAAATCCTTGGGATTCTGGGGCTTTATTTTTCAAGATTCTAGGGCAATTTCTTTCAGAATTATTAATTATTGAAGAATCTCTTACGATATTCTGGGCAAATTTCTCTAGAGAAATTTGGATTTTGAAGAATCCCTCGCATAGATTTTAAAAGAAATCCTTCTCAGCATTCTACGAGAATCCCAGTAAAATTCTGTTTTCTGTGTTCTGGAACAGTTGCTCCCAAGAAATTCCTTTCGAGGTCTGGGAGAATCCCTCTTAGTAATCAGGGAAAATCCTTGACAAGATTATGGGAAAATTTCTTGAGATTCTGTTGTAATAGTTTAAATTATTCTTAATTCTAAATTCTAAAGAAATCACTCTCAGACTTCTGGGACAATCCCGTTCGGAAGTTTGGGGGAGTCCTTTAAAAGATTCTAGGGGAATGTGTTTCAGAAAACTGCCATAATTTTTTGTTTTATGTAACAATTCCTCTCAGAATTCCAGAGAATCCTTCTGAGGATGCTGGGTAAGTCAATTCTAGAAGTTTTCGTAATCTCTTCCAGGGATAATCCTAATCAGATTTTCGAAAAAGTCTCTCTTAGGTTTCTAGATATATTTCTCTCAAGAATCTGGAATTACCCCTCTTATGATCCCTCTCAAGATGCTGGGGAATCACTCGTAGAATTCTGAGGAATACATTTCGGGATTCTGGTAGAATTATTCTCAGCATCCTAATGGATTCCACCCAGGATGTTTTGGGAATTCTGGGAGAATACCTAAAATGATTCTTAAGGAATTCTTCTCAAGGTTCTGGGGTCCTATCTCCCAGAATTCTGTGAGAGTATATCTCAGGTTTCTTCGGCAATCCCGCCCAGTACTTTGAGGGAACCTTTCTCGGGATTCTGGAGTAATCCTTCTTAGAGCTCTAAGCTACCCTTTTCAGGATGCAGGGTCATTTCTTTTAAGTTTCTATCTATCCCAGGAATCCGAACATCTTTTTTTGTGAGAATCTCTCTAAGTATTCTAGATGAATTTATCTCCAGAATGTGGAAGAACCGCTTTTGGAATTCCACTCAGAATTCTGGGAGAATTAATCTAAGGATTCTGAATAGGTTCTGGGACAATCCATCTTAGGATTCTGGAAAATTTTGGGGGAATCCCAAGGGAAACCCTATCTTAGGATTCTGAGATAATCTATCACAGGATTCTGGGAGAATTCCTCTCGAGGCTCTGAGACAATCCGTCTCGGGTAATCTCTTTCAGGATTTTAGGAAAATCCTTAATAAAACTCAGAAAGAATTCCTACCAAGATACTGGAAGAGTCTTGTTTTTTTTTCTAGATAATGTTGCTCAGGATTTTGGTGTATTTTCAGCATTCTGAAGAAATCTCTCTCATAATTCTAGAGTAACTCCTTTCAGAATTCTTAAGGAGTCTCTTTAAAGATTCTGGGGGAATTTCTCTTAGCAGTCTGCGGGCATTTATCCCAGTACTATATGGGAATACATCTCAGATGTTCTGGGGAATCTCAGGATCTCAGGATTTTTCTTTCGATTCAAAATTATTAATATCATTTTTTGTCTCAACGTTATATCCATTTTCAAATCGGATTCGTGTAGTGTTTGATGTGGAATCTCAAATTTTGATATTGAATTTATTTAGGAAAATAAAACATACCATGAACTTGAACTACATGCAGCAAACGAATTATTTTATAGTTTTGTTAAATTTTATAATATCAAACCGATGTGAAAACATCGATTAAATCGGTGAATCGATTCTGCTGATACGATTCGAATCGATTCACAAAAATCGATGTCTCAGCCAGTGAACCCCCCCCCCCCCTGGCGTGGTCTTTCGTCTTTGGCCAAACAACCCCTCACCCCCCTTGTCACCCCCCAACATGAAAACGTGGTTAATGGATGGCCCCTAAGGAAACTTGGTTTTAGAGAATCGGTTTTGTTCTTGTAGGCTTGAGGAAGTTTCGGGAGAGTCCAATCTAGAGGATCTTAGAAAAATTAGGAAGACTTCAGGTCGTTTCAGAAATGTTTAAGGACTTGATAATCTTTCAGGGGCGCTTCATGGGAATTCATAGGGCTTTACGTGGGTGAGAGACAGTGTTGGTAAACTCACACTCAAAGCGCACTCATGAACCGCTCTTGCGTGAGCAAACTCGTGCGCGATTCTGACTCGTTTTCTCACGCGCGAGATTTTCATGCAAAATCTCGCTCTCACGAGTCAAGCGCCAAAATCTCGTTTGCTTGTAAAACGAATTCAAATCAATTTGAACGACATTCAATGCTGTTATGCGCTAGATTTGCTCTTTTTCTATCATGCAATCCTTAAAACTTCGATTTAAATAATAAGAACAACAAGAAATAAAGCAATGATTGAAATCACGAGTCAACTCATGCATGATTTTTTAGCCAATGAGTTTGGCGAGTCAAGAATCACGCGTGAACCAACACAACCATGAGATTGTGAATTTGAGTTTTTTCCAACACTGGTGAGAGAGTTTTATGGGGGTTAAAAGGCATTTGAAGGAGCTAGGAAGAGTAATTCTAGTAGTGTCAATTCCCGAGTAGGTGGAAAAATCTGATGAATTGTATTACTGAAGAGAAGAGCAAAAATTGATATTGGTTTGATTGGTATAAGAGGTAAAAGATCAGAAATAATAGCAAAATCTAATATGGTGAACTACTCAATAATAGCTTGTTAGTTTAGTTTTATTTTTTAACAAAAATTTGGGAAGAGGGAAAAGCCCCTTTGAGAGATCAAAACAATAGCAGACAAGATTTGTCACTTTTTCCTAGAAAAAATAAAATAAAAAAATGTCAGCATCTAGCATTGAATCTACAAGGCCTTAGAATTCACAGGCGGCCATGCTTACCACTCAACTGTGGCTCGCTGTTGTAATGGGAATAAGAGCATGTGGTTATTCGTTTCCACAGCTCAAAATGGCACATGGCATTTCACTAACATTAAGCCATCTCTATGGGTGCCCCTGAAACTCTACCTCCTTAGGCCTTTAAAACCCATTGAAATTACTCTAAATAAAACCAGAAATCTTCAGAAAGGTTCCTGAAACGTTCCTGAAACTTATTGAAGGCTACATACGCCCTTGAAAATCCCATAAAGCGTTCATAAAACTTCATAGGAGCCCTCTTCCTCACAACACACTCCGGAATCCACGGAAATATCGTTTAACGCTCCTGAAAACCCCTGATCGTTAATTTCGAGTAGTATTTGTTGTGCTCTGAAGTGTTGGTGGATTTTTAGTTTTGATTACCCGCCTTGAGATTTCCGGCCGGGCAGGCATACATACGCAGTTCCACATCACTCCACTTTTGGTGTGTTGGCGCTAAAGTGGAACTTGTTTAAGTATCTACAGGCCTTAATTAGAACTTGTCGCAATGGATAGCGGTTACGTTTTGAATCCGATTCCGTTTTTCGTTCGGGTGGAGCAAAAGCGTGCTATAAAAGTTGTCCGACCCTGTGACACGAACCCTTAGTCGCGGCACATAAGGTTTGTATCGTATCGTTCGGCTTTGCTAGGGGTTCGCCTGTTAAGCTTTGGAATGCCCTTAAAACCCCTTGGAACTCTATGAAGCACTCTAAAACGCCCCTGAAACTCTCCTGGGTTTCTCCTGAGTTCATCTCATACACCTTGATAGACTGTTTTTCTGGCATCCTGGCACGTCCTAAATAGTCCTTGAAACGACCCGAAATCTTGAAACGGCATAGATATCTACGCAGGGTGTCCTTGTTAGCCTTGTGGATAAGGCTTTGGATCGCCAATCCGGAGACGGCGGGTTCGATTTTTTTTCCGGTAGGGAACTTCTTTCGACTTCCCTGGGCATAGTGCATCATTGTCCTTGTCTCCAAATATACTATATTAACAATATAGGTCACTTCGTGTTTTCACATACAACGACATGGAGACGCCGTTTACGAATGATTACAGCACCACCTGTTGTCAGAAAAAGTCAATAATTGTATTTTGATCAATTTTTGTTTACCGTGCAAGGTGACATTTCACGAAAAAAAGATGTTAGGGGTGTCAAAGTTTTTTGTTCCCAAATAATCGATTATTAAATAACACTAGTTTACAGCATTTTTGAACTCGGTAAGCTGATGATCATTTTTGGTGTAGAATCATGCCCTGAGTTCGAAAACACGAAGGAAAAAAATTACAGTAGAGCGGAATTTTTTTCGACTTTCCATACAAGGTTGATGATTTGAAATTGATTTTTGTTCTATTTTTAAGCAAAAACGCTCACTTCAAACATCTCATTCTCCATAATCAATGCTCCGATTGAGCTGAAATTTTTACTGTAATTCGCCTACATATGATATGTCAAATAAACGTCGTGATAGAATTTTTAAATTGGTTTTTTATTATTGAAAAAATACATTTCTTCAAAAATTTTTGGGAATTTTGTTAAAATTTAAGTAGATCGTCCCTAAAACTCGCCAATATCTTGAATTTCATCAATCTGACGCAAAACCTGTATTCAGATGATCGAATGGTATTGTATTCAGCTTTTAATTTATGGAAAAAGATTTAAAATTGGTTGAACAAAACGCAATATATTTGAATTTTAGTAAATTACATATTTTGAAAAGTTGCAAAACTCGATATTGAGCTAAAACTCAAAAACTGTTCTACTTTAAATTTTTTGAAGGTCGGTTTCGAAATCAGCACTAAATTGTGCTTCAAAAATTTTGGTCGTTGACAGAAGTTAACGACTTTCGTTTTATTTTGTAAACTTGTGTAATCGATTTACAATATACACAAACAATATAATATTTCATTAGATGACATCTACGAATACATCTGTAGAAGAATTTGAATGCTCCCTCATTGTATCGCCACCGAAATCGGTTCACTTCAAAATTCAAAATTTTCATCCTCAAATTTAACTTATATTTTGCCCTGATGGTAGCTATTTTCTCTTGACAATGGCTTTTAATATCATCTTTTTTAATGTCCACGCTGACAAACATACATCGGATTGGATAGCTTACAAAAAATCCGGAAGATCACCAACCAAGTGCACGTCTCGTTGCAGAGTGCAAGACATTGAATTCAAGGGTGCACAAGCTAATGGACCGATGCACGAACTTAATAATTTCAACGTTTGAGCGTTCCGTGCTTACAAAAAATGAGCTCCAGGACCGGACCTGAGAATAGAACCCGCCAAATTTATTTTCGATTAATTTCGTTGTTCTTCTTAAGTGAACTGTGAGTTCACTTAAGAGTTCGAATGCTGATTGTTTGATTCCGGACTAATCGACTTTGTTGTTGGATGTGTGAACATTGTGCTGTCAAAGATTGAACAAAGCTCATTATTTTTAAATATACAGTCATGGGCTACTGGGTAAACTTCAGTTAAGGTCCCATTAGACGTGACAAATATTTGGCCAAACAAGCCCAACAAATGACCAACACAACTTGAATCATAGCAACCTTGTATAAATGTCGGACTTCAATTGCAAATATTTTGTATAATGACAAACAGTCTAATGGCACCTTTAGTAAAAATATTCTGGCAAATTCGCCTGCTGCAGAGTGTTAATCCTCCATAAATTTAGTCAGGCATTCCTTCAGATGTTCCTTCTGAATTCCTTCTGATTTTCTAACGGAATTTCCTTCATAGTTTTCTCTTTTCCTTTGCTAATCGAAAAAAATCCGCATTTATCCGTTGCTAACCAACGTTAACCACGTCTAACTGCACCTGCGGCTCAGATAGCAGCGGTTAGCGACGGTTAGGAACGGATATATGCGGATTTTCCTATTAGAAAAGGATATGTGATTCCCCTTAGTTTCCTCCTAGAGTTTTTTTTTTCTAAGATTCATTCTGGAGCTTTTTGTGAAATTCCTCCAGGAGTGCCTTCAGAGATTGATTTAAAGTTTTTTTTTCTTAAATTTCTCCAGAGGTTCCTTCGAGGGACCCCCAGGAGTTCCTACTGTAATCACTCCAGCAATTTCTCCTGATGTTTCTTCAAGAATTAATTCTAGGAATCCTCAAGAATTTTCTTCTATAGGATTCGTCAAAAAGTTCCTTATAGGATTTCCTTATAGGAGTTTCTTGGAGTCTTTCTTGGATTCCTGCAGAGGCTCCTTCAACGATTTCCTCAGGAGTTTTTTTACGAATACTTCCCGGAGTTCTTCCTGGAATTCTTGCGAAATTTTCCAAGAACAACCAGGAGTTGTTTCAAGGATTTATCCAAAAGTTCATTAAAAAATTCCTCCTTCTGGGAATTTCAACCGGGATTTCAACCAGTATTCTCCCAAAAGTTCCTTCCGGAATTCACTCCGTCCTTTAAGGATTTCCACAGAGTCTTCTGGGATTTTTCATGGAATTTCTTTTGAAATTCCGGAGAAATTCCGAAGTGACTTTGTATAACTCCAACGCGATTTTATATGAACAAATTAATTAATATTTTTCGAGGTATCTCTTTGAAGTATCAGAAATCCCCCAGGAATTATTTTCGTGATTCCTTACGAAATTTCTATAAATTTGGAATGTCTTCAGAAGTACTTTTTTCCGAGATTCCCAGAAGGAATAAGTGAATACTAGATTTTTAGTAATGAGTTGGTTTGTTGTATGGTGAGATGCTGAACTCTCCGTTTCTGCATTGAAACGGTGCAAACTCATGGGTATTATATGATTCTTAGCCTAGTGTGATGCTGCTTGATCAAAACTTTGGAGAACTATTTTATTGAAGTTGCAATAAATGAGAATACAACAACACAGTTACACAAAGTTTTGCTCAAACAGCTCAAACAAGCAGTCATAAAACCCTTGCTGTTTTGTTACCATTATTGCAGTTACCATTTTATTGCAGTAACGGAGAATCTACTTTCTCATTATACAAAAAATCAGCTGATTACTACAAATCTAGTATTTCACTGATTGCGTTTTATTCATGGAGATATGTAATCCCAGATAAAAAAATGTTGGAGGATGGAGGAGAAACGCTTCCTAAAATAATTCCAGAATAATTTCTAGGAGGAATCCCCCAAGAGCTCCTGGCGGAATTTTGGAGAAAAAAAACCCAGGGTGCAATTCTTAAAGG
Source organism: Aedes albopictus (assembly GCF_035046485.1). NCBI lineage: Eukaryota > Metazoa > Arthropoda > Insecta > Diptera > Culicidae > Aedes > Aedes albopictus. The sequence goes on from NC_085138.1 coordinate 352,365,205, forward strand.
GATCCCACAAGGAAATTTTTGTGTAATTTCTGGAGAAAATACCGTTCAGAACTCGCTAACGGAAAGTTCGATTTGGGTCGTCTGTGATTTAGTCTGTTATGAACGTTTATCGGTTCAAATTTACTTCTCATCTGCAACTTCGCATGTCGCGCGAGTCGCGACTTCGATTTGGTGCTGCGACGATCATATACGCCAGAAATTGTTCAAGAAGAGAGAATTAAATTTGTTCTAGGTTGAGTAGTGGAAAAAAAAATCGATTAATGTTTAATCGATTATTTCAGAAGAAATGGGCATCCCCACCATGCAATGACAGTTCGACAGAATAAACGTCATTCGGATAGCGCATGCATTTAGTGTGTAGTAGTACCTCTTCTGACGCTTGGTGGCGCCACATTCACTTAAAAGGTGTCGCCAAAAAATCATAAGAGTGACCTATATTGTTAATATAGTATATTTGTTGTCTCACAATATGTAAGCTAATGCAATGGCAGGCACAGAAAGCCCTTCAAATAATTACTGTAGCACTGCTCAAAGAACGCTTAGTGAAGGAGAGACAGTCGAAGTTTCAGTGGGAACGTAGAGTCACAAGGAAGAAGAGTAAGATCTACTGAAACGCCCCTAAACTTCCTAAATTGCCGCTGAAACCATCTGAAACGCCTTAAAACGCTCCTAAAACTTCTAGATACGCTCCTGAAACCCTTTGAAAACACCCTGAAGATGCTCGTATTCTCTCTAAGCGCCTCTGAAACGCTCTTCATAGTCCCTGAATTTCATAAGATCTCGTGAAACTCTCTGAAAAGTCTTGGAAATTCTCCTGAACCTCTCTGAAATTCTCTGAAATATCCCTAAAACCCTCCAAAGGCGCTTTCCATAAAATGCGTAGCCTCAGTTTTGGCAGTCGCAGTCCAATCCTTCGTAAACTTTCGTTCATGCAATATTTTTAAAATTTGTATGGACCGTGGACATTGACTATACTTCACCTCTTCTATGAAGTACTTCGGATTGATTGGTACTACATTCTAACATCTTCGGTTTTGGTCTAATTCTGCTTTAACTGATCTAGATCAGTTGTATCTGTCGGTATAATTATCTAGCAGGATGGATCAACATTGTATTGGAAATCGTGAAACAGATCGGATTCAATCAGATCAAAGTTTTTTTAGGTATCATTTGAGGTCCCAAACCACAGTGCATAATTTAAGCATGAATGGTTTAGCCTACATTTTGCTCATCACGATTGTAGTTTACATGTTAAACATCCCAGCCGGCAATTTGGTTGTTTTATCGAAATTGCAGCTGAAATAGTCACACATATATAGCACCAAAGAAATCGTATTCAATGCACGAAACAGGCATATACATACTAAAGTTTAGGCCATATCGAAATATATATCCGATTACTGCAATTCGATCCAACATGATTTACTATTTCTCGACAAATTTCTACGATTTCGTCGATTTTCTCCGTCTAAATATTCGATTATGTATGATCTTATTACGATTGAGTGTACCGATATACAACTTAAGATTTTCAAATTAAAAAAAAAATCAACTGGTGTTCAGTTGGAATCGAACTTAGGTCCTTTGATTGAGAGCTGCGCGTTATCTCTTTTGGCTATACAGTGGCGTTTCGGTTTTATCACTAGTCGTTTTAATCACTACTCGCTCAAATTCACGGTTTTCACTTCGATTTTATCACGATTTTCGTTTCGTTTTTATCACACTTGTTCTAAAACATTCCGAAATCAATATAAAATCAATATAACATAACCAAGTCCACTAAAACAGTTAAAAATGCGAACTACGATTCATATATTTTGCAGTTGATCGATTTTGAATAAAAAAATGGCATTTATTTCTCGTTTCGCCAAATTCACGGTTTCGTTTATGTCACGGTATTTTTTTTTTGATCGTGATAAAATCGAAAAACCACTGTATTACGTATCTCACTGGATTAATCCGCTCCCCGCCATCTTAGCAAACTACAGTAGAACCACTGGGCATAATCAGGAACCACACGATGAGGGTGACTTGCTCCACCAAAGTTCCTCTCCTCAATGAGGCAGCTTCACACTGATACCGTCGTCATTGACCAATCCAAATACCTGTGTGGTAGTAATTTGTGTTCAAATTTCCCGTGTTAAGAATTTGTAAGAGCTTTGTAAACAACTTTTGTTCTCCCATATATGGATAGACTTGCATTAGGTTTCGTGAGACTTTTTTTGGACAACACAATGGTGCTGGCTGTCACTGAAGCTTGCTAGGGGACTGACACGCAAGGGGAATAACACAATATTCACACCCTACAAAATGTTTCAAGTACTACATCTTTTTCTTTTGTTTCATATTTTCATGTTTTTATTCATGTAGTGAGATTTTATGACGGTCCCTGGAATGTGGGGGCCCGGGGCCATAGCCACCCTAAACTCCCCCCCAAAATTACACAGCGCAACATTTTTTTGTCTCAAGAGCAAACTTATGTGTCTCCGAAGGATTTTGGGCCGCTGAATCCGAATCCGGGCTCAGATTTGCTCTAACACGCCACAATTTTGAGCTATACCTCAATTTATAGGGCAAAATATGCGATTTTGGGCTTTTTTGACTGCAAGCCATTAAGCTTGGAAATTTTTTTTTTAAGCAATCAAAAGGTTAATTGGTCAATTAACATCTAAATTAACGACTCATGCAAAATATTTCGTTTTACCTAATCAAATTTGATAGATTTAAGCATTTTATGTTAGTATGAAAACTTGCATGCAAGTTTTGGAGGGTGACTTGTATTCCCCATACTTACTTTACATAAATCGCTTAAAACTATCAAATTCGATTTGATAAAATGAAATATTTTGCATGAGTCGTTGATTAGGATGTTTATGTACGAATTAACCTTTTGATTGCCTCAAAAAAATATTTCCTTGCTTAATGGATTGCAGTCAAAAAAGCCAAAAATCGCATATTTTGTCCAATAAATTGAGTTATAGCTCAAAATTGTGACGTGTTAGAGCAAATCTGAGCCCGGATTCGGATTCAGCGGCCCAAAATCCTTCGGAGACACAAAAGTTTGCTCTTGAGACAGACAAAAAGTTAATTTTTGTTACGCTGTGTTATTCAACAAATGAACTGCGCAACCTGCTCAACATCGTTGATTCAGATCAATATTTACAATCAAAGTTCATATGCCAAAAGCCCATTAATGATTAATCAAATAATGATCAATCATCTAGGGGAGAAAATTTCTCCCAATTGAAGCACCCGAACGTGCTGCTAACTTAATCGATCATTTTTATTTATTTAACATTTGCCCAACCGTGGTGGTTGGTAGCTAGCTGGTCCTCCCTCTGTTGACGTTGGCTGCTGCTGGTGCCGCACCGCTGCTGACTGCTGCAGTTGGCACAATTTTACGTAATTGAAACGGAAAATAAACACAGTCGGCTTTACCATATAATTTATAAACAATTTCACCCCGAGAGCATATGTAAATATGGAATATGGCAACGCATTTTAATTTTGATGGTAAACTCAATTGATGATGAATGGTTTGGACTGGGAATATTATTTGGTATGAGGATAGCAGTATATTTCTGGAAACGAAAATTAGCCAAGCTCACGTTTTGGAGTGGCATCATAACTGGATTTAGGAATTTGGTTGAAATTGGAAAATTTTGATATACGATTTCATCAGGACTTGCCCTAAAACAACTGAAACCCCTTGAAGTGTATGGATATACAATATTATACATATTCCATTTACAACTAAAAGAAAACCCTTAGTCACAGTTTTATAGCCTTTCTATGAATTGTCTAACTGGCAAGTAATGTGCACATAAAGGCTTTAGGTTATTGCATGTAGTCTAGACAGATACCTTTGTAGTCTTCTTTGCCAAACAATATTTTAAACTTTACGATCCTGTAACTGCGGGCGGTTCCGTAATGCTGCGCGACAGTCATATTTCTTCCGACGATTCGCGATAATATCGCGCAATCTGACTCGAAACAAATTTGAACAACACGTTCGTTCGTTGGTAGGTTGGTACACAACAGTCGGTTTATTTAGATTTCATCCACCGCATCCGCGACCACCGAGCGAGCCGCGAGAGATCGCGCCAAGCTAAAGCCGCCCTCTGCTCTGGCTGATGATGACGCGATCGTTCGCGTTACCTTCAATTGACAAGTGCATCCAAGTGCACACGCATCAGTGCAGCCGAGTCTGGCCATGGTCCAAAAAGAAGAGCACTTCCTCGGACGCTGCCGGCGATGACATCGACGTGATTTGGGCTCTCGCTTTCTGAACGGTGCAGGCGAAAGAGCGGATAAAAATTGCATCGAGAGGTAACGAAGGCAAAGATTACGCACGGTGGTGCCTGTGGTAACGAATATGTCAGAAAAAAAATAAAATTTGCAAGAAAAAATGCGAAAAGTTCTGTATCGAATCATACCTCTCCAAATTCTAGAACTAAGTCTACCAAAAATAGCAAATAAAAAAACTATCGCGAATGAGAACGACAGATGGTAATTGGTGGTCTTCCTGAAGGAGTTTCTGGTAGTCTCTGATTTTAGCACATCCTTGGAAAATTTCTTCACTAATTGCTTTGAAAACTTCTTCGGCAATTCCTTTGGGAGTCTGTTTGGCTTTTTTTTTTAAATTTCATCGGCAATTAATTAATTTTTTTCGCCAATTTCCCTCAAGGATCTTCTTAATTAATTTTTGGTATTTTTTTTTTGTTTCTCCAATAACTATTCCAGCAATTTCTTTGGTACCGTAATCCGGGGTCAAATTGATCACTTTAAAACAACTTTTGCGGATAACATGAGTGCCTATTCAAATGTTGCCAAAAGAATATCTGTAAAACCAGTACCCAGTGGATCTCCATAGAACCATGTGACAGAATTTTGTTCAACAAATTTAAACTTTAAGTTAAATAACTCCAAATATCAAAATATTGGAAAAGCCACTTTGGGGCGAAATTGATCAGTATACAATTAAGCATCGGTTGGAAAGGGAAATTTCCTTCTCCGCTTAATTTTGCTCTTCTAAAACCGAATAACGCGTCTAAAATCTTACAACTAGTTAATTTAATACTTTAAATGCAAAATTAAATTTTGGAATTTCCCTTTAAACGCCTAAAGGTAGGCAATTTCATATGAAATAAGTGATTTTTATCACAATAAATGACTATTTCCTCGTAAAATGAACTTTTTATAACTATTTCAAGTTCTGATTAGCTGCATAACATCCCAACCAAGGCTACACAAAAATGTTAAACCAGAGAATTTACGGGAAGTCCTATTCGCAATTGATTGTTTAGTAGCAATGATTTCAGCTAAATGAAAAATACATTGCAAATTCCTTGAAAAAATAAGGCAAAACTAACTTTTTTCTTAAAAATTAATAGTCTACACTCATCTCTAGACATCTACGAATCAGATGGCGTAAAAAGTTTAAGATCATTACGACGCTTAAGAGTTACTAGTATGAAATTACAATGTAGTACCCGAGTGATCAATTTCACCCCGCTGATCAATTTGACCCCGGTTTACGGTAATTCATTCAACAATGACTCTGGGAACTTCTTCGTAAATTTCTTTGGAAATCACTTCGGAAATTCCTTCTGTTTTTTTTTTTCTGATTTTCGGTAGAAATTTTGAGAATTTCTTTATCTATGCTATTTGGTATTCCTTCGACAACTCCGTCACACTTAAAATAAAGTACCGTATTCATCTGTTCTATTTTCGTTAAAAGTATATATTACCGAATATTCAGCAAAAAAATACCGAACGTTCGGTAAAAATAGCTGAACTTCTTTGTACCGACTTTTCGAACCCTCTAAGCAGAATACCCTCTTCGAATGAGTGTAATCAGTTTCGTACCTTTTAATTTCGCCCTATTTTGCTTATCCTTTGACAGATACGCGTATTTCGACTACCATTTGTAATCTGGAAGTGAATAACTGACACTGGAGAATATATATTACGATTATTGATTATTTTCGGTGAAAACACACACTAAAACTCGATTATACATAACGTTTCGGCCTACTCAACTTCAGCCATCATCAGATATTTACTGCATCAATCGATCACCACCAGTGTGGTTGCAATCACACTGGTGGTGATCGATTGATGCAGTAAATATCTGATGATGGCTGAAGTTGAGAAGGCCGAAACGTTATGTATAATCGAGTTTTAGTGTGTGTTTTCACCGAAAATAATCAATAATCGTAATATATAACATTCGACGGTGACATAAACTCCACATAGTGACACTGGAGAAGATTACACACAGCAAATAATTTTGTAATATCCAGGCGCGTAATTTCTAGCGACGTATCCAATTTTGAACGTAAATTCACTCGGTTACATCGTTTTCCAACATTATTCACACTCACCATGTACACCCTAGTTGCCACCGGAAAGTGTCAACAAACCCATTCCAGCAGATACCTAGAAACAGTATCATATTTATCACCCACCTTCCAACTCGGTGAAATAGCCGAGAGGTAAGAGATATGCCTCACAATCAACGGATCAGTGTACGAATCCATGCCAATATTTTATTTATATATGATTCATCTATCGATTCGATTCTGGCGATTGCTAGACTCTCTGTCAAGCTGCGGCGGCTAATTAGCTGCGTAGAAGGGATGTAATCTTTACATCACTTTTACGACGTGACTGATGTGCACCGAAAATGATGTGATATCACAAGAATTTTTTTGCTGTGCAAGTGGTAGTCGAAATACGCGTATCTGTCAAAGGATAAGCAAAATAGGGCGGAATTAAAACGTACGAAACTGATTACCGTATTACCCCGTTAATACGACACCGACTGTTGTCGAATAACCGGGGTAAACTTCTAATTCGACAAATTGGTCACCCTACACCACCATGCTCATTGAAATTTGGCAACTCTATTTTTGTTTTTGTTTTGATTTCCGGGTTTGTTGTGAAACATAATTTCAAAAGATATTGCGGTGGTGCAAATGAAAAGCTCATTCTTTTTACGATTGTTGCCATCCTCAGTTCATTCCGGTTGGTCTCCAGGCGGTTTGGGTGTCGAATAGCACCAACTCAGAACTTCCGGAATTAGCGCCCGTAAGAGAAGCTGCTGCGGGTGCGAGTATAAGCGCAATATCAAACTGTTTTGCCTTTATAGTGTACATCGCTGTGACATTTGAACACTTTTTAATTCGACATTTGTCGAATAAGCGGGGTACGAATTAAAAAGTGTCGTATTAAAACGTGTCGAACCAACGGGGTAAGACGGTACACTCATTCGAAGCTGACCTTCGGTAATCCGAACTTTTACCGTAAATAGAACAGCCGAACAAGGGACTCTAATATCAGTATGTTTGACAATTTTTTCGGCAGTTATGTAATTAATACTATTAATAGTTTCTATGAAAATTCTTTAGACGGTTTCTTCTGTTATTTTTAACTCGAAGGATTCCAGGAGAAGATTCTTTCGGAATACCTTCGGCAATTCTGATGTAGCTCGCTTCGTAAATTTCATCAGTAATTTCTTCAGATGTTCCTCAGGCAAATCTTTTGGAGACCGATTATTACTTGAGAGCCAGAGCCAGAGCCAGAGCCAGAGCCAGACCCAGAGCCAGAGCCAGAGCAGAGCCAGAGCCAGAGCCAGAGCTTTTTGCTTTTACACTTCCGAGTTCTGATTTCTGATTTCTGATTTCTGATTTCTGATTTCTGATGTCTGATTTATGATTTCTGATTTCTGATTTCTGATTTCTGATTTCTGATTTATGATTTATGATTTCTGATTTCTGATTTCTGATTTCTGATTTCTGATTTCTGATTTCTGATTTCTGATTTCTGATTTCTGATTTCTGATTTCTGATTTCTGATTTCTGATTTCTGATCTCTGATTTCAGATTTCTATTTCTGATTTCTGATTTCTGATTTCTGATTTCTGATTTCTGATTTCTGATTTCTGATTTCTGATTTCTGATTTCTGATTTCTGATTTCTGATTTCTGATTTCTGATTTCTGATTTCTGATTTCTGATTTCTGATTTCTGATTTCTGATTTCTGATTTCTGATTTCTGATTTCTGATTTCTGATTTCTGATTTCTGATTTCTGATTTCTGATTTCTGATTTCTGATTTCTGATTTCTGATTTCTGATTTCTGATTTCTGATTTCTGATTTCTGATTTCTGATTTCTGATTTCTGATTTCTGATTTCTGATTTCTGATTTCTGATTTCTGATTTCTGATTTCTGATTTCTGATTTCTGATTTCTGATTTCTGATTTCTGATTTCTGATTTCTGATTTCTGATTTCTGATTTCTGATTTCTGATTTCTGATTTCTGATTTCTGATTTCTGATTTCTGATTTCTGATTTCTGATTTCTGATTTCTGATTTCTGATTTCTGATTTCTGATTTCTGATTTCTGATTTCTGATTTCTGATTTCTGATTTCTAATTTCAGATTTCAGATTTCTGATTTCTGATTTCTGATTTCTGATTTCTGATTTCTGATTTCTGATTTCTGATTTCTGATTTCTGATTTCTGATTTCTGATTTCTGATTTCTGATTTCTGATTTCTGATTTCTGATTTCTGATTTCTGATTTCTGATTTCTGATTTCTGATTTCTGATTTCTGATTTCTGATTTCTGATTTCTGATTTCTGATTTCTGATTTCTGATTTCTGATTTCTGATTTCTGATTTCTGATTTCTGATTTCTGATTTCTGATTTCTGATTTCTGATTTCTGATTTCTGATTTCTGATTTCTGATTTCTGATTTCTGATTTCTGATTTCTGATTTCTGATTTCTGATTTCTGATTTCTGATTTCTGATTTCTGATTTCTGATTTCTGATTTCTGATTTCTGATTTCTGATTTCTGATTTCTGATTTCTGATTTCTGATTTCTGATTTCTGATTTCTGATTTCTGATTTCTGATTTCTGATTTCTGATTTCTGATTTCTGATTTGACTTTGAAAATTTCTTCGGCAAATTCTTTGGAGATTTCCTTCGAAAATATCTTATGAAAACAATCTTTGGACATTTTTAGAATTCTTATGTACATTCCTTCAGAATATGCTTTGTTTAATTTGTTTTCTTGCGGCTGTTTTTTTTTTGAAGTCTTTGAAAATTCCTTTCCTCCGTCTTCGGCATATTGTTTGAGAATTCCTTCGAAAATTTATTTCCGTATACTTGCGGAAAGTTTTATGGAAGTTTCTTAGGCAACTCCTTCGGAATATATTTTGTGATATTTTTTTGAATGGATATGGCCAATATCTTTGAAAAGCTTTCATAATTTCTCCAAAAATTCTTTCAGCAATTCTTATTGGAATTGCTTTGGCAATTTATTCGAAAACTTCTTTTGATTATTTTGATAAAAATTTTTCCGGCAATTCCTTTGGGGAAGTTCTGCGGTGTTTCTTTTGAGAATTCCTTCAATAATTTCTTTGCAAATTGGTTCGGCAATTCCGTTCCCAAATTTCCTTTGCCTATTATTTCGGAAATCACAATTTTTTGTAAACTCTTTCAGCAAACCCAACAGAGAATTTCTGAACTTTTAAAGAAATTTTCTGGAAATTTTCAAAGGAATGGCCGAAAAAAATCATAATAGCTTTATGAAAGCCGTAGCCGAAAGAATCCCCACAGAATAAATCGAAGGAATTGTGAAATTATTTCCTCAAATACTTGCCTGGGAAATATCCAAAGGCCTACACGGACAGAAATGTCTTCTGATTGATATAACCTTTTCCATAGTTCTCTTAAGCTTTGAAGGTATGCTTGGCATAATTGCTTCAAATGGTTGATTCACAATGATTTGATGTCTACATCAAGCATATGTTTCATTTTAATGAACATCACTGAACACCAACCATCAAATGCCACCGATCGAAATAAGGCTGCTGCCTTATCACTGAAACCGAAGCCACAGGAATCAACGTGGGAACGCCTGATTCGGACAAGGAAACACAGGTTCCGCTGGTAAAGAAGAAATTCTGCGTGTGCCACATGTCGACAGATGACATGATGTGAGTGTAAAATGCCGCTGGCGCTGGGCGCCCAGCTCAAGAATGCGACGGAAGAGAGCAAATTTGTATTTGTATATTTGTAAGGAAAATAAACAATAAACAAGATTTTTTTTGCTACTTGAACGATTCTATAATGGTTGTGTTCAGTTCAATATGTTATAGGGTGCGGGCACCGGTTTTGGCCAGGCTAAGGGAAATCATTTTTATAAAAATAACCAATAATCCAATGAAAACTACCAATGCGTTAAATGAAAGGTTTCGATCTATACTTTATTATAAAAATGCAGAAATCAACCTAATACTTAATTTTTGTATTAAAAGTGGCACTGGCCAAAATAGAAGCATTGGCGCAGTTTTGGCCATATTCTCATCTTTGGTTTCTATTTTGGCCAATCACGTGTATTTCTTATGGGAGTGGCCAAATTAGAAGCACCCTGGCCAAAATAGATATATGGGAGCTGATTTTTTAAGTAAAATTATTCTTTTTAATAAAAATGTATGGTTTTCACAGCTGTAATCATCATATTTTATTAGAATCTACTAGTAAAAAATAAATTTATACCGATTTAGATCGTAACATGCTGAATACCGCACTATGGCCAAAACTCTGGGCTGGCCAAAACTGAAGCTTCTACCCTAGTTATAACATATTGCACTAAAAACGATCATTAAAGAAATGTTTATTTTGAAATAAAAGCTTTTGATGATTCCAGGAATGCAATATAACCATTTGAACGATTTTTTGTACATACTCAAAGCAGCCATCTGATATAGTTGGTTTGGCCCTCAAGTAAAAAATTAAGTTAAGAATAAATATGCTTGAATCTACTATGACAATAAATGAGCTGTCAAACCGCCAACAATAAATGTCGTTGATGTATGCATAATATGATTGAGTCAAGCATATATCTTGCTCCATGCAGTTCACCTATTATGATTATTCCAAGCTTCTGGTATGCTTCGACCGATGATATTATGCGTAATACAATCTCAAAAAGGGCTTATATAAAAGTCAGTGCACAAATATGGTTGTTCGCGACCGTAATATGATTAATATAACTTTATTTTTTCTCTCCGTGTATGGAACTTCCACAGAAATTGCCGAAAAATTTTCAAAGATGATTTAGAAGGGATTACTGAAGGACTTCACAAACAAATTGCCGAAAGATTTTTTAAAGAAAATGCTGAACATCAAAGTTATTGACAAAGGGATCACCAACGAAATTATCGATGAACGTGTCAAAAGAATTTCCAAAGAAATTTCCAAATGAATTAAAAAAAATGTCTACAAAATTTATAAACAATTTGCCGAAATGCCCGAAATAATCTTCGGTAGCTAGAAAAAAATAATTAAAAAAATACAAAAGGAATCATCATTAAATTTGCCACAGAAATTTACAAAGGAACTTCAAAAAGAAATGTTAAGTGAATTTCACAGGAATTGCCGGTGAAATTTCAGAACAATTTTCCAAACAAATAGATGATCAAAATAAAATGAAACTATCGCAGTATTTCTCAAAAAAAAAAAAAAAATAGGTGGTTTCGTGATGAATGTTGAGTTCGAACGGAAATTTCTAATTTCCTGTCTTATGTAGGTACACATGACTATTGTCAAGCTGTAAAACAAATATATTGTCGCGATAAATGCTAAGTTCGAGCCAAAAATACACATCTTCTGCATTGTACGTGGTTGTGTGAAGATTTAAAATTATTTAAATTGAGCATTTTCAGAATGTTTTAGTGTATCATTTGTGCTCTATAAATACAAAATATGTATGCATTCCACGCAATAATACACAAAAACAGTGTTTTTAGTACTTGATCTGATTTTGATCAGTTCTCAAATGATTCTTGATGTTCCTGGTATCCATAGCTTTATAAGGATTCAAAGTATGATCAAATTAAAAAAAAAATGTTTTGTATGGGAAAATTTGGCCTTTTATTTTCAAAATATCATATGTCAAAAACTAAAAAAATATCTGATTTTTTCTATGTTACGCCACATTTTCTCAATTTTTCGATTAAAACATAAAATCAGGGTACTCCTTTGGCCCCGAGGCCATGAAACCGTGAAAAAACTAAAATAATTGCATATTTTTTTGCACCTAAACACAATTTGGTCCCTTCATCGTATTTTTTCTTAAAACTATAATTCAATAGCTTTCAAAAAAAGTTATGATTTTTTGAAAATTTTAGGTTTTTAAAAACCTTGATTTTCAGGACCGCCTTGTCTGAGAGTTGGTCACCCTAATAACAAAATAATAAAATACGGGTCTAATTATTTTCGAAAAACTTCGAACATACAAAGTTTCAAAACAATCGGAGCTGTATAAACAAAGCCCTTGGGTAAAGTTCATATAATAACCTATACTCTTTCGAAACCTCATTGAAACATCCCTGAAACCCCCATGAAACCCTCTGTAGCACAACTAAAAGCCTGTGCTCCCTAAAATCCACGGCAACATCCAAGACACCTCCTGAAGACTTCACCCTGAAACGCCTAGAACCACTCTAGTACCCCTCTGAATGTTTCTTGAACACAGCCTGAAACATCGTGAAGCCCTTCTGAAACATCCTTAAACATCCTTGATGCTCATGTGGAAGCCTGTTGAACTCCCAAAAGACTCCCGGGTATCCCTTAAACTCCATGAAATCTACTTGAAACTCCCTGCATCTCATCTAAAAGCTTGTGGAGCAAATCAAAGCAAAGATAACCGTACGCATCGTAGTTGCTACTCCGTGATTGACCAGAACATGGTGCTTGGGACTAGCTACACACTCTCAATGTGCACAATTCGAGTGTTCAATATTTGAAAGTCAATAACGGCGCCGGCCACGTCCTTACGGTCATCGGGAAAGGTAAGGAATATTAGTTCGACAACCGTTGTTACTAGAAACCCTGGAATCCACAGCATCCCCACAGTTGTCTCGGGAAGGAGTATTTGTTAGTAGGATAGGGTAAGGTGTGGATCTTGGAGCCACCTTTGGTAGGTGATATGTTCCACTAGTTGAAAATACACGACACTGTCTTCATCCCGATTATGATTTATTTGATCGCGATAGTAAGGGTAATGCACATACGTCAACGAACATTCTACATTAAACGCGTCAATTGGATCGTTTACACTACCATGAAAACCGACTTTCCCACGAAAGTTATCGCGCGCTTCTGATTTCGCATTCAATATTCGCGTCCCCATCTCCCTATCGAGAAAACCGACCGACTCACGGAAATAGTCGCGCGTTTCCCACAGTATTGAATTTAGAGTATACGGAGAATAAACTTTCAAGCTTAGATAGCTATTTTAGAATTATGTATTTTACTAAGAGTAGTCCCATATGTTACCTGTGATCGACAGCCGTTGAGGTAATTAAGCCAATTTTTTTTTAATTTTCTCAATGATTGTTGTGAACTGCAATTACTTCCTTCTAACATTTTTATCGCTTCATTATTAGGCCTGCACCAGAACTACAAGATTAATTTGCAGACATTACAGACTCCAGGAGTCCTCATAAAAACGCATTGGCGAAATAACCCCAACTTCTTCTAGTATGTAAAGAAAAAAACCCGGAATATTCTCACCCAGTTCCATGTCGTCGAAAGACCACAACCACTCCTTAACTCCTTCAATTTTCTGCAATACTGTTTACTATCAAATGTGCATCCATTTTTATCACTTCACGAGGAAGGAAAATGTGCATCTGCTCCAAACACGTGTCACTTTTCACTTTTTCTTTCGAACAATGCAACGCGACCGAGATTTTTATCGCAACCACCCCAAACACGCGGCACTTCGTTTTTTTTTCCGCCGAACAATGCAACCCAATCGAGATCCCCATCGCAACTGCCCCAAACACACTTCATTTTCCACTTTTTCCTTCGAACAATACCAACCGATCGCGGTCCCCATCGCAACTGCCTCTCACCTAAAAGCTTGTGGAGCCTCCTAAAAGTCCCGGAAACTCTTAAGTAATACCTTAAACACCTTACAACTCCTCTGAAATCCCCTGAAATCTCTCCAAAAGTTGACTTGGTGTCATGTCTACCCCCAGCAACCCCAAATGAAACCATCTGAAACGTTTTGAAACACCTCTGAAACCTGCATAGAACCCCCCTTAAATCCTCATGAAGCTCACCTGAAAGCTTGTGAAGTCCCCTAAAACTCACGGGAACCCCTCTGAAACCCTTAGCGGTCAGACTAAGGAAGGTCTGATTGTCCTCCTCTGTAGGAAGAAGTCGTCTCCATTGGACTCGGTATATGGCTGTGCGTCTCCAGTCACGGACTCTGCGAAAGATCCACAGATCGTCCTCCACTTGATCGATCCATCTCGCTCGCTGCGCACCACGTTGTCTTGTACCGGTCGGATTGTCCTCGAGGACCATTTTTTACCGGGTTGCTATCCTACATCCTGAAACCCCTTGAAGTCTACTGGAATCCCCTTGTTGGGAACTACAGGAACAGCTCAGCATTCTCTCCCCATATTACTCGCTCACCGAAGGTGACGAGTCTGCTTTTCGGTTGATGCACGAAGTACTTAATTTTATTTAGAAGTATTGTAGTCTTCATTCCGTCAAAATTGTAATTTGTTAGAAAAGTTACGTTTTAATATGTTACTAGTTTACACCTGGGCTTTCAATACACTACCATGTGTCTCGGCCACCCCGAACTATAGGTAGTAAAACTCCTTGAAACTCCTGAAAACACTCCTCTGGATCTCTCCTGAAGCTATCCTGAAATCTTTTGAACTCCTTAAAACCTTCGGAAACGCTCCGGGATGTGTTATGTGAGGCCGTAATGAAACCTCGTGAAACACCCCTGAATTGTCTTGAAGCGCCTCTGAAATCCACCTGAAATGCCGCAGTAGCTCACCTAGAGATGATCGGTAGAACTTGCTACCAGTTCCTGGTTGTTATATTTTCTGTTTATATGTTTTTATCCGTTCTAGCTTTATGTTGTCGATGATTTGTAGAAAATATTTTTTTATAATATTTTCTACCAAGAACACCGTGCACGGCTAATACTACATCCCACAGTCGCATCGCAAAAAGACATGCACCACTGTGTGGCGGAGGAACTGTTGATGTTAATTTACGTGTTTATAGTTTTGTCAGTAGCCGCAACGGAAAAGATTTGTGCGATTTAATTAGTTTCCCCGGATCTGTGGGTTGGACCGGCACATTTAATAAATGTGACAAAAAATTAGCCACAGGTGGCCACACAGCAACATCCTAAAAATCAGTCTTTCTTGGATTTCAAAATGAACAATTAATCCGTAACAAAACCGTAATAAAACATCATTATGAGGAATACTAAATAATTCAAGCAAGTGTTAAAGCTACATCAACCTGCTAACATGGATTTTTCCAAAACGTCTCTCCCAATCAAGGAGGGTTAATTGGCATGACGACGTCTGATGTATTACCACCCACCATCCTCCGCCACCATCACTTTACCACTGTAGAGCATGGAGATTTTTGGCATTCATAACCGGTCGAGGCGCGACAACGCAACGCTGGATGGTGGATGATCAGCAAGTGGGCCGATGGCGATCATACATAGTGAGATGATGATCATCATCATCATTTGATCCATTTACGATGCTAATAAAGATGATCTAAATAATGCGTAAAATGTGCAATATTGGCCATGGCATGGTGTTAGGTCAGATGATTTGTGATTAAAATGTGTGTGGTTTGGTTTTTTTTTGCGATGTTGAATTCATGAGGAGCATGAGTGTGCTAACTGTGCCTGAAAACAGAGTAAGCAGAGCCAAAAGTGACTGAACCAAAAAATTTGATATGATATGATTGATATGATGACGCGTATTTCAGGTGAACCCATCTTTATGTTCCCTATCTTAACGGACTTTTTGCCGTCCACCACAGGTAGTTGAACCAAAGCTATCTGTGTTCCTGCTGGCCCCTTCAGCTTAACGGCTGCGGCGGCCACCTGCACATCGCACTGTTGCCGCAGTGCCGTGACGAGCTCTTCCACTTCGGTGATTTCATCAATGTTCTTGACCTTCTGAGTCGCCTCATGTGTAAGAGCCCTCACCTCCACACTCTCACCAAGGACCTCTTCTGCCAGCCTCTTGTAGGCGGCGCCCTTGTGTTCCTTCTCGCGCTTCAGCTTCAGGATCATCTCGCCCGTACGAGTACGTCTAATACTGCGTACGTCGGCTCCAAAACCCTTACGCTTGGCGTCGCTTTGCATCGTCTTCAAGACGTCCGAGTACTTGGATGTGTGAGCAACAGTGGGAGTGTGTATGTATGGGTGTATGACATGTGTATGTGCATGGTGTGTACAAAAAGTTCACCTCCAACCGACTTCTTTTGAAAAAGTATCCGAGCATTGTTTCTTATTGAAAATGGTTCAGATCGGTCCAGCTGTTCCGGAGTTATGACCATTTAGGTGTTCCGGATCGGTACCCCAGGAAGGGGCCAAATATGAAATTGCAACAAAACCATGCATGCGACCCATCAAACCACGGCATTTTCGATTATCTGATGAACAGTAAGCAGGAAAATAGGTGCAGACCATATCTGAACCGGTAGTGCTCCGGAAGCGGTTCCGGGTGTCCCGCCGGAAGTGGCCAAATATAAAAGTGAGCCAAACCCATGCATGTGACACATCAAATCGCCGCTTTTTCTATAACCTGATGAACGGTAAGCAGGAAAATAGTCTCAGATCATATCTGAACCGGTAGCATTTCGGAACCGGTTCCGGGTGTCCCACCGGACGTAGCCAAATATAAAGGTGATCCAAACTCATACATGCGACACATCAAATCGTGGCCTTTTCGATAACCAAATTGTACGGTTAGCAAGAACATAAGCTAAGTCCACATTAAAAACTACTGGTAGTGTTCCGGAATCGGTTCCAGGTGTCTGGCCGAAAGTGGCCGAATGTAAAGGAGATCCAAGACCATATTCGCAACACATGAGATGGCTTTTTAGGTTTCCTGATGAACGGTTAACAAGAAAAAATATCTCAGAGCATACTTGGAAAAACTAGTAGTGTTCCGGAATCGGTTTCCGGAAGATAGCCGAACCCCATGCATGCGACACATCAAATGACGGTTTTTTTCGATAACCTGATGAACAGTTTTCATGCAAATCGCCTTAGATTACGTAGATCCACAACCGATTTCCGGTGTCCCACCGGAATTGATCAAGTGTAAAAATGAACCATGTAAATGTTCCGGAACCGGTTTAGGGTGCCCACTGGAAGTGGACATATATAGAAGTGAACTGAATTCATACTTGCGATACATAAAATCGCTTTTTTGTCACTAACCTGCATCCATGCATCGATAATAAGAAAATAGGCACAGTCCACACAAGTTACTACCGGTAGTGTTTTTAGTTCCGGGTAACCTGATTAAGAGTTAGCAAATAAGCTCAAACCACATTTAAATCTACCGGTAGTGTTCCGGAATCATTTCCGGGGGTCTCAAGTGGCCAACTATAAAGTGTACCAAACCCATGCATGGAAACATCAAATCGTGACATTTCGATAAGCTAATGAACGGTAAGCAAGAAAATAGGCTCAGACTACATAACAGGCTATCGGTGGTGTTGCAGAAGCAGCGTTAGGTGCTTCAGCGGAATTACGAAAGTGAACAAAATCAATGCAAGCGATAGATATGCGTAAGAAAATCAAAAACCCTAAAAAAACTAAAGCAACCTCATCAAATCACATCATTTTAGATTCCTGAGATGTGAATATACAGTAGGATGAGTCAACGTTGTATGGAATTTTTTTTTTGCGTCTAAAATTACTGCGGAAAAATTTGATGCGACTGGAGGGCGAGCTCTGTAATGTGTGGTTGAAATTTGAACGGGATTTAGGCTTTGGCAATTCAAATTACAACAATACAAATTTTACATGAATCTTGTAACCAACAATAATAAAATATATCCTAAAGTGAAAAAACTTTGTCGAAAACCTCAAAGTGATCTGTGAAAAAAGGTAAATCCTAGCTTGTAATTGTTGTTACTTGGCGGGTCGAAAGGACCACGCCTAGTGAGCGAAGATCTTAGGGTCGGCTCGTTTCGCTGGTCAAGAACCCATGTAAACACTCTTGCTTTTTCACTTTTTATTTTCAACTTACTGTGGAGTGTGTGACGTGTCGGTGTGGGGTGTGTCGTTGCGGCCGGCTCCGGAGCACTTGGGGGATTTCCTACGGGTTTCCTGGGCGTTCGGTGGACCACCGGGACTTGGACGGGATGACGGGCAGCACAACCTTCGCGCTTGAAATTATCACGGGGGTGGCGTGATGGGTGATGTCCAGGGGTTTCAACGGGGGAAGCCGAGGGCTGCGGGTGTTCACGGTACGTTCTAGGCGTCGGAGAGTCCTAAACGCAAGGCGGGACCTCTGGCTGTCTGGGAGAGGCACTAACCGAACGAAAGGCGATGTTCAAGCCTCCTAGGCGGCGGACGGGATGCCTTACAGGTGTTCTCGGGCCACGGGTGCCCACTAACAGGTATAGGCTGAATAGGCCTATGATAATGGGTCCTAAGAAATTGGGGTTATATGTGAGGTTCTAACAGGACTACTGGGCGGTATCACAAGATAATTATTTATTGATTCATACCTGATTCAATAATCACTTCGATCGAATTAAATATAACTTTCCGATTACTTGGATACTTCCAACGGTTATTTTAACTGTAATCGACTTTTGGCTCTAAAGCGAACTATTTGCCTCAAGAGGTCAGAACGGAAAGACTTTGCTCTTCGCTTGATTCCACCCAGTAGCCTGTTCCTTTTGCCTTTTCCCCATTCCCCTTTGAATTTTCCTTTTCAACGTGGATGTAATATAATCTACTAACAAAATACAAATAACCGAATATTAATTTAATAACAATTTACTCTAATAATATTAAGAGGTTTTATGCCTTTTTGAGAACGATTTCAACATGTAAATTTGGAAATCACTCAAAGGGGCTTTTTCCTCTTACGAAATTAAAAGTTAAAAATAAATAAATAATAATAAATAAATACTCTAATAATATTAACAAATACTAACAAATTTATTCTTAAGAACTAATAAACAAAGTTAGCGTTTCTCAACGGTAACATTGTCATCTTGGTATGGATCGGCCTCCAGTGAGGTGGTCAAGCAGTCAACTGAGAGGACTGATATGATCAGCTCTGCCTATACCTAGAACAAAACGTTGGAATAAGTGCCCCAATTCGATGATGACCTTGATAAAATTCTTGCTTTTCTAAAGAAAGTATTCTTTGGATTTATAAATTCGTAGGTGGTGCAGTCCCAGATCGCTGCTATGAGAATTTTCTCCTTCTTGTCCGCTACCAAAGCACAGAGATTTGGGGATGATCTCTGACTCTAAGCCAAGATTGATTGCGTCGGCAGAAAGATCATGAGTACATATTCGACGAGAAAGGCACTATCACCACTAGATGGATTAATCTGGGTTTTTAAGGATACGAATCTATTTTCAGGAATAACCAAAATGCACAATTACACCAAATAAATATGTTGTATACGAATAATAGAGGAATAACTTTGATAAGCGTAAGAAGGGTTCAGTCCACCATAAGTTAGGTTTTTTCTTATTTGCTTGCCGATTTTCATATTAAATAATCAAGTTTGGATCATCAATATAAGCTAAAGGTGCAATAAATCCAAATGTTTGACTAATTTATCAATCCCAAAACATCCGGGCCGGAGCTTCTCGCCAACCCCATCCCAAAACATCTCCATTTGCAGTTCTGAACTGTATCCTAACTAACGGCGTCAGCATCCCGAAAATACCATGCCGTTGGTTGTCACTTCCGTGAAGCCAACAGAACGGAAATTGATGGTCTAACAAAGCTAATGAGATCCTTTCTCCGTCTCATGTATAGGTATACTTGAACCCAAAGATACCCCATTTGACATCATCGGTAGGTTTGGGTGAGTATAGGTAGCCTATAATGTAATCAATTCCAACAGGATACGACTCTCTCTAGTCGCCAACCGTCCGACGACGGTCAGTCGACAACAAGGGGTGAAAATATAAATCACTTCAGAAAAGTTGAATGGTCCCGATGTGAACAAAGATTGTCCTTCCGCGCCATACTTGTTAAGGATACGGGAATAATGGTCAGCGGAACGAAAAGTATAGATTTGTTATTTCGTTGTTACTGTTTTTTACAATTTCTGGAGCTAAGCTAATGCTAAGCTAAGCTAGAGCTAAGCTAGAGCTAAGCTAGAGCTAAGCTAGAGCTAAGCTAGAGCTAAGCTAGAGCTAAGCTAGAGCTAAGCTAGAGCTAAGCTAGAGCTAAGCTAGAGCTAAGCTAGAGCTAAGCTAGAGCTAAGCTAGAGCTAAGCTAGAGCTAAGCTAGAGCTAAGCTAGAGCTAAGCTAGAGCTAAGCTAGAGCTAAGCTAGAGCTAAGCTAGAGCTAAGCTAGAGCTAAGCTAGAGCTAAGCTAGAGCTAAGCTAGAGCTAAGCTAGAGCTAAGCTAGAGCTAAGCTATAACTAAGCGAAAGCTAAGCTAAAGCTAAAACATAATTTTCACTTCCATGTGAATTGTGAGGTTTGCGTAAAAAACTGTTTCTCTGTCTCAAACCTGAAATAATGTATGTATGTTATCGTAAACTAATTTTACTCGCAGTCCGAAGTGAGTAATTCTTACTACCTTTCCTCATTAGACTACCGTTTATTTTCGCACCCCACCAATTCTCTAGTAGATAAATATTTACCCATGTATACCTATGACTCACTGTATTCCCCGACACCATACGTTCTATCGCGCGTCCGACTCACGATTTCGCTTATTTACTTTTTGGCAAATCACACCTTCCCTAAGCCGCCGGTTTGCGGTGTTGTTGTGGCTCCGTTTGGAAATGAAAATAAATACCGCTTTATGAGCGTTTCCCAGTCAAACACTCCACTTAACAGGTGAAAAATATGCTTGGCCAAGCGCCGCTCGCCGCCGGGTGCACTTCATCCCTCAGCCTGACTTCACCGCTTATAGACTACCGCAGCAAAAGATAACAAGAAGACAATCATTTTCTCACTTTACCCATAATAGTCTATTTTACAAAACGACAACAGTGCTGATATTGATATTAACACTCACGGGCTTGGGCGCAACCTCCTGTCAAATTTTCATTCATGAAATGAGCGATCAGCTGATCCGAAACGTCTCGTAAAATGGCTCATTGCTTGCGAATATTTCCCAGCCCATCTGGTTCGATATACAGCAATGGGTTTACAGTGGCGAACAGAATGTTGAGGTGCTTCAGAAGATGTTCATCCAAAATTATCAAGTTTTTTCATGTCCAAGCTCATTTTATTAAAAACAAAAACATGATGATCAATTGTGTAATCGTCTGGATATTTCCTTATATTTTTTTTTCTAATTTTTATCAGAACTTTATAGCCGTTTGCCTTTCTTATTTCTGAAAGCATAGTTATAAGCAGAGAAATTTCTTTAAAAAAAAACATGTATACAGCGAAATGCATGTGAGATGCTCATCTAATCCCATCTGAAGGGGATTTAGATTGTGAAAGGCACCAAATCATGTGCAAAAGTGGAATCGACATTACATCAGGTGACAGAAATAGTCAACGTATTATTTGGCTAGGTGGAAAGAAGCGCCGGTCACGTGAATCGTGAGTCGTGAGTTCGATTTCCACCGATGCACATTTATTGAATTTTCGCAATTTAAATCTAAATTTGTTCATCAAATATTTTGATTCATACCTCGACAGTTAGCCATTTCTTATCACAAAATACACCAACGCGTACTTTATTTTGTTCGGTACTGTACTAACTGAAAATGAAACTGCTGCAGCTTTTTTGGTGCGCTGCGAATAATTAGCCATTCTGAGTGATGAAAAATGGGTGTCAAAATTGTTTTCTTAAGCATACTTAGGCCTCCGCCACTGGTGGCCTGCATTTACAGAGGGAGAGAGAGATGGTCTGTCATAATTGGTTAACAAATTGTGACACCCGGTGCCCTTTTTTTCTCTCACTTGAATGCCTATTGTTTTCAGATGGTAGGTGCGAGTAAAAGATTCACACGGTCAAGCGCTGCTGTATATCTGGGTCCGAGAAGAACATGATTACTAGTTTATATCTCAACTGGATCGATTTTGTTTGCCTTTATTGTTTTTTTTGCTTCAATTTTGTGATTTATTGAAAATGGATACAAAAAAAAGCAAAATAATTTTTCAGGTTACACACTTAGATTAGATTTCAGAGTTCGGTAATTTTTTTAACGAAATTCTCCGGTAAACATTAAAAATTACTGATTTTCCGGTAAACAAGCTTTATTTTACAGTAGTACTGTAAAATATTACCGAAACGTTCGTTACTTACCATTTATTTTGATGATATTCGGTAAAAAATAATACGATTGTACGGTAAAATTGTATTGCTACAGGGTACGGTAAAATATTACCGTACAATTTTGTAAACCGCTGGAATCGTTTACCGAAGCACGGTAGCTACAGGGGATACTCAAAATAACTGGGACAGGTAAAATTTTCACTTTTCAAAAAATGTTCAACTCGCTGTAACTTTTTGAAAAGGGCATCAAATATTCTCAAAGTTTTACTGTGAGCTCATCTACCAGTTGTGTATCAGTGGTCAAAATTTGGAAAAGATCGGGCCATTCTACACGAAGTAATAAAGGTCCTAGAAAAAGGTATAATTATCCGATAGCCAATTTTGAGCTGTTATATCTCCGGATTCAATGTACCGAATGCAATACAATTTTGATCATTCATGACTTATATAATGAGCTATTAAAAACTTTTGACTAAACTTAAAATTCTTCACACGAAGGAAAATTATTACGATTAGATTATTTTTCTAATATAACACCAATTTATCCAAAACTTCATCATGGTTTCAAAATTCAAGATAGTAATTATAGTTCATTTAAATTCCCTCTAATTGAAATGAATATTTTTATGTTTCAAAGGAGAGCAACCAAATAGCCGGCATTAAATTAAAAAGGATGCATTTGAAAAATAGATAAATTTACTGAAAAAACATGGAAAAAATGAAAACGCCATAACTTTTTTTTTCTAAATTATAATTTCAAATTTAGTCAACTGTTTTTCAAAGTTCATTATATTAGTCATAAATGATGAAAATTGTATTGCATTCGGTTCATTGAATCCGAAGATATAACAGCTCAAAGTTAGCTATCGGATAATTATACCTTTTTCTAGAATCTTAATAACTTTGTGTAGAATGGCCCGATCTTTTCCAAATTTGAACCACTGATACACAAGTTGATGAACTCACAGTAAAAAATTGAGAATATTTGATGCCCTTTCGAAAAGTTACAGCGAGTGGAAATTTTTTTGAAAAGTGAAAATTTTACCTGTCCCAGTTATTTTGAGTATCCCCTGTATGTGCAATCTCAGGATGAGCTGCCAAACTGATGGCCATTTGCAATATTAGTGTTTTGTGACCGGTTGCTGCAATTTTTCGTGCAGTCGGTGAAAATTGGTAAGACTGAGAAGCTGTGAGACATTTCCTTATTGCTAAATTCTGTTCTGTTACTTAGATTTGGTTCGTCTTGTTGTGGTTTTTTGACAGAGCGAACCAGTATGAAGCCTGAAGGTAAGATCCTTCACACGCCGAAAACAACTTCATCACGTAACACCCGTTGCTGCAACCTTTTCTGTTCCGAGAGCTGTTTCTGGAGGACTCGAGTGACTGTGTCATCTGCATCCCAGAATTTTCATCATTCAAGCTAAGCAAAATAAACCAAAGAGAAAGCATGAAATTTCTCCAAAATACTAGCAAATATTATTAAAACCCAATTTGAAACTTCTTCAAACTCAGTTTTTTTTTTCATTCTAAAAGAAAATAAAACCTTAACACCGAAAACCTCCGGTAAACCATTTGCCCAAACTACTGAAAACTCCGGTAAAAGCATTACCGAAATTACCGGAGAAAATCGGTAGTTTTTGACAACTCGAGAAAAAAGTCATTAACGAACTTTCAGTAATTAATTTGATTACCAAACGTTCAGCTGTTGAAAGTTCGGTAAAAAATTACCGGATACTGTAAAAAAAACTAAGTGTGTTGGAAACTAATTACGTAAAATCAACTATGCCAATGTGTTGCATTCCCGAGTCCAAAAGTATTCCAAATTTGTAGATATTCAAATCTGTTGGAAGGTCTGTTGAAAGGCCAATTTAATAATATTTCCAAGGTCTTGTTTTTGGCCAAATTACCTGTTATCGAAGTATATTATACATATCAATATAACCCAATCTATTTAAGTTGGTTAAAGTGTTCAGGTCGAAACTGGACTAGGTTTCCCATAGTAATAAGAATATTTAAATGTTGCAGATGGAGATCTCACTTAAACTATATCTTCTTATTATTCGAAATTTCAACCTTCGAGACGTTTACGCCACCTTAAAATCTCAATATTTTTTAACTCAAACTGGAAAATTCTCTTTTTATGTGATTTCAATACGACTTCCAGGTTTCAACAACTGAATATACCGCATACCATACGCAATTTGTTCTCTTATCTATTGTGAGCATTCTAATTTCTATGAAATACGTAAATGTAGATGGTAAAAAATGAATAGTACAAAACACTGAAAAAAATCGTTGCCAAATTCATGACAAAAAAGTCATGAAATCATAAGTACGAGTCATGATATCATGACGTTACAGACGAGTTGCATGAATATTTCGAACTGTTTACACAAAAAAAATCATGATTGCCAAAGGCTTAATGATAAACCAATTTTTGTTTTCATTTAACAAAGATCACAGAACTTAGTCATGGAACCGTGACCCCTACCTGTACCAGAGACCTAGGCTGTACATAGTAGCCGTCTCCATTCCACTCGGTCCATGGCTGTTTGTCTCCAGTTCCGCTCTCTGCGTAGGGTCCGCAGATCGTCCTCCACTTGGTCGACCCACCTAGCTCGCTGCGCTCCACGTCTTCTTGTACCGGTCGGATGACTCTCGAGAACCATTTTAGTCGGGTTGCTATCCGACATCCTGATGACGTAACCCGCCCACCGTAGCCTCCCGATTTTCGCGGTATGGACGATTGTTGGTTCTCTCAGCAGCTGATGCAGCTCGTGGTTCATTCGCCTTCTACAAGTCCCGTCTTCCAACTGCACTCCGCCGTAGATGGTACGCAACACCTTCCGTTCGGAAACTCCGTTCGTAAACACGTAGGGTCCATGCTTCGTGCCCATAGAGTCTAATCAGCGTTTTGTACATAGTAACCTTCGTGTGACGGCGAACTTTTTTCGATCGTACAGTTCTGCGCAGTACAAAGTAAGCTCAATTTTCTGCCACTATGCGTCTCTGAATTTCTCTGCTGGTGTCGTTGTCGGCGGTCACCAGTGAGCCCAAATACGATTCTTCAACCGCCTCGATTTCATCACCGTCGATATAAATTCGGGGTGGCGGACTCGGTGATTCCTCCCTGAAGCCCTTTGCCATCATGTACTTTGTTTTCGACACATTAATGACTAGTCCGAATCACATGGCTTTATTGTTTATTCGGATGTACGTTTCCGTCATCGCCTAAAATGTGCGAGCTATAATATAAATATCATCAGCGAAACCAAGCAGCTGAACTGACTTCGTGAAAATCGTTCCACTGGTATTTATCCCCGCTCTCCGTATTAAACCTTCTAAGACGATATTAAACAGCAAGCAAGAAAGACCATCATTTTGCCATAACACTCTGCGAGATTCGAAGGGACTCGAGAGTGTCCCTGATACTCGAACTACGCACATCACTCGATCCATCGTCGCCTTGATCAATCGTATCAGTTTATCCGGGAATCCGTATTCGTGCATAATCTGCCATAGCTGGTCTCGATCGATTGTATCATACGCCGATTTGAAATCGATGAACAAGTGCTGTGCGGGCACGTTGTATTCGCGGCATTTCTGCAACACCTGGCGGATGGCGAACATCTGGTCCATTGTAGCGCGTTCACCCATAAATCCAGCCTGATATTGCTCTTGCAATCGATGATAGATGGCTGCATAACATTTGAGAGAGTATCTTGTAGGCAGCGCTCAGAAGTGTGATCGCGCGATAGCTCCCGCAATCCAACTTGTCGCCCTTTTTGTAGATGGGAAACACGATACCTTCCATCCATTCCTTCGGTAATACTTCCCCCTTCCCAATCTTGGTAATGACCCAGTGTAGTGCTTCACCAGTGCAGTGCTTCTCTACCGTATTTTAGAAGCTTGCTTGATAGTTGATCTGCTCTAGCGGCTTTGTTGTTTTTCAATCGGCCAACCTCCTCCTTCTCCTCAATCTCTTGGACGTTAGGGGCCGAAAATATTTCGTCCTGCGTACGTACTCCTAGATCTGTTACCACGCCACCTTCGGTACTTGCAACGTCGCCATTGTGGTGCTCATCGTAACGTTGCCGCCACCTCTCGAGCACCTCACGCTTGCTCGCGAGGAGATACCCGTGACTGCCTCGGCACTTGTCGGGTTTTGGCACAAAGCCTCTGCGCGAACAGATCGCGCATCTCGTAGAACTTCAGTGTGACCTTAGCGCAGTACTGCTATTCTATCGCTCCGCGATCCTCCTACTATTCCATCGCTTCGCTCTTCCTGTCGAAAGTTTTGAGCGCATGCATACAGCGACTAGGTAGTGATCCGAAACTATATTCGTACTGCGGTATGTGCGAACATTGGTTATATCCCAGAAGAACTTAGAACGTGGTCGATTTGGCTTTCGGTTTGATGGTCGGGTGATCTCCAGGTGGCTTTATGGATATCTTTGCGGCGGAAGAAAGTGCTTCGGACTACCATCAGGTATCAGTAGGTCGGCTCCAGAGGCACGTTCTCCTCCATTTGGGAAATTTGTGCCATCGCCATGAATACGAGCCTATTCATCATTTACCTGAGGGCGAGGGAAGAGAGGAATAAGGGATGGTATAGGGAAAGGGAAGGTAAGGGAATAGGGTCGACATAATCGCATAAGCGTACCACAACAGGTTCAAACAGCGCACACAGGCGTAAATGGGCCAAATTCCTGGCCATAAGTCGAAATTTTTTTCAGGGTTTCCCAGAGTCTAATATTTTTTAAAGATAAATGAAGTAATGCTTCATCATGTGGCAATCAATAAAATACTTTTGGATGCATATTTTTTTAAGAATAAATGCCGAAATTAGACGATTTTCTCTACTTCATTTTGTTCATTTGCATCATAACTCATCGGAAGAACTTCAATTATCGAAATATTGACACATTGAAAAAATAACTGAGTATGTAACACAGTTCTCCTGGTAAGGGTGTATCATTTAAACAAAAAACTTCACCTGGTTTCATATATTTTGCTCTCTTACAGGAGAGTTTTCAAAATCATGTTTTTTTTTGTCAATTTTGAACCATTTTCAGCATTCAAAAAGTTTTCAGATTCTGCAGCATTCCGCGATCTGGATAAAATTACAATAAAATATAAGGCATATCCTTTGTGAATCGCAAGAGAACGGGTACCAGAAAGTACCAGACGAAAAAATAAATCATTTTGAAATTTACACCTTTTTGACTAGTTTTTAGTTACAATTTAGGTTTAATTTCGAAAAAGCAACTTCGTTTCGACTACTTTTTCAATGAACGGCCACTTATTCTCGGTAGATAGATCATAGCAGAATGCAAATCTGGTTTTCTAGCTCTTAACAAAATGTGTCAAATGGAATTAATTTAGTAAATTTGGGTAGAAATCTCCATACACCGGTAAACGCCTAAATGTATGCAATGCAGTAGTCATCTAATGTAGCTAGAACGGTTGTGTTCAAAATTTGTTATAAAAAAAAAATCAAAAACAACTCAAATAAAGAGCTCACTATTTGGAGCATGTAATCATATGTTGATGCACCGTTAAGAAAATATTTTCAGATAAATATTGTTTTTTATAGCTAACCTCATTGAGTTTTTCGCTCAGTACTCCACGAACTTACTTTTATATATAAAGTTGTGTTAAAATGCCATGTTTTAATAAAAAAAATTCAAACTGATATATTCCACACGGCTTCTATCATCATGTTCAAACTCCTAAAATTTCAATCCATGATTAATTTTTGAGTTTTGATGTGTTTTCCGGGGCACTATAAAAGTTACCCCAAAATGAAAATGTGATTCCCAAAATATCTAGAAAAAGGTACAACATTTAAACTGAGTTAAGGGGCCGTTCAAAAATAACGGGCCCATATAGCCGAGGCGGTAGACGCACGGGTATTCAGCATGACCATGCTGAGGGTGACGGGTTCGATTCCCGGTCGGTCCAGGATCTTTTCGTAAAGGAAATTTCCTTGACTTCCTTGGGCATAGAGTATCTTCGTGCCTGCCACACGATATACGCATGCAAAATAATCATTGGCAGAGGAAGTTCTCAGTTAATAACTGTGGAAGTGCTCATAGAACACTAAGCTGAGAAGCAGGCTTTGTCCCAATGAGGACGTTACGCCAAGAAGAGAGAGAGAGATTCCTAAAAATTGTGAAGATAGAACAATTCAGTAACAAATTTTGAAAACGACGTATAATCAATGCTACACCATTGATTATACGTCGTTTTCAAAATTTGTTACTGAATTGTTCAACAAGTTTCCCAATTATTACACTCCTTACAACTTTGCTGAAGACATAAACACGTTATCTACACTTATAAAAGAATTGAATTTCTCTCACACTTCTATGAAACGAGGTGGCCCTTGTTTCCAAACAATATTTTTCATGGAAATATAATTATTTTTCAGTTCTCTGTTGTCAAATAAAAATGTTCAACGCTTCAAGCGATTTTTGAGGGTGAAAATAAACGTTGTCCTTGGAGAGGTTAAAAGAAATCATTTCTAGCCTTTAAGTGGATTAATATGGCTATTTATAATCCAAAATGCTTCCTCAATATCTAAATTCACAATTTTATCGCTAGTACATACATAATACACCATAAAAACGTGTTAAAACTTTTTGGCCATGAATTGGACCCTGTTACTCCAGTGTGCAGCGTCCTGAAAAAGGCACTGTAAAAAACGCATAAAGCGTAAAGTAAGTCTATAGCTACTTATTAGGTCAGTTTCACTTAATCAAGTGTTTACCAAGTACTCGGAAACGTAGTTGCGTAAAAATTGGGTAGTTACTTATCAAATGATTCAAAGTTCCACAGTCGGATTCTCAGCTAAGATATGCAAATGAAGCAGCCTGTTGAGGCTTTTGATGGACAAAATCATAAGTAGGAAAACCACATTGAGTTATCTCAATTGCGTTTCTGCTACGAGATTCCTCATAAGTGATGGCAAGACTCCCGCATGGGGGCATCCACAAACACTCTATTTCCTATTCGCTGCTTGACGTAATGCCGAGAAGAGATGTTGGTTTTTGAGCATTTGGTAAATCCAATTGTAAATCATTGAAAGATAAATAGGACAACTATGCGGCGTCCAATATGGGATCGAAAGGTACGTGTTCAAAAGTATCCTGGAAATCCACCCAAACAAAATTATTTTCGAACGAATGCTTTTCCGACATCGTATACAACATTGTGTAAACAAAACACAGTGAACTTTCCATTTTGGTAAGCATGTTGGTTCCCATGGAGAGGCATGTTTGCCAGAATAAACATCACGGTTGTGATGCTCAACAAAGCGTTCTAATCATTTCAGAAGAAAGAGGTCAAATCGATAAGTCTGATCTTCATACGATGCATTATCCACTTACGGAATAAACTTGACAGTATAATCTCACCAAGATTTGGGAATAGCAAGGCTGCAAACAAGCAGTTTTATCAAAAAAATTTTGGGCTCGAGGCATGACACGCGAAATTGCCATTTCAATTTTACTGAAAGTAGCAAACATCGGGTCAAACGCAAAATGCGGAACCATATAGATGTTAATTGAAGCATTACATCTACATAGAAATTTCCCCTACGAAAGTAAGGCTCTTGGACCAAAGCTGTTCTTTTATGCTGAAGATTTATCTGAGCTGTCATAACCATAGCCACTACCCAAACTAGGCACGATCATACTCTTACAATCACAACATAAGAAAACTGTGAGGAACGCATAATGCGAAGAGCCATATAGGTTATAATTAAATCTAATAAACAACACACTAATAATCCCACCCTTATTGAGCCTCGCAGTTGAGGCTTAAGAAGGATATCAGATTATCTCGGAGAAACACAAGGTCAACTACACCATTGCTCCGGTTAGCGCAGTAAGGGCAGAATACTGTGGAGGGCGCCCTAGTACTCCACAGGCTCCGTTAAGCGGTTAGGATTTTATTAGACCCCCCTTACCATTCATTCCTAGGTACGGTAAGCATATAGCCGCATCACACCATGAATTAGGGGTCACCTGTTTAATGGACTCTTACCACCGGAACAGGCAGTACGTAGTGTTATTCTTAGCCAATTGTGACAACCGCTACCGACACTACACAGCTATCTAGGCTGATCGAGAAAAGAAGTTAATATTGATGATCAACTTCATACGGACCCGAACAGCCACTAAAAATCATCGCTTCGCTCTTCCTGTCGAAAGTTTTGAGCGCATGCATGGTAGTGATCCGAAACTTATTCGCACAGCGGTATGTGCGAACATTGGTTATATCCCAGAAGAATTTAGAACGTGGTCGATTTGGCTTTCTGTTTGGTGGTCGGGTGATCTCCAGGTGGCTCTATGGATATCTTTGGGGGGAAGAAGGTGCTTCGGACTACCATACCACGGAAGGCTGCTTAACGCATCACTGGCCGTTATCATTCGATACGGCGTGCAGGCTGATTCGCCCGATTGCTGGTCTTTACATTTCTTACCTGCGCGTTCCTCTACACTACATCTTATCAAATCTCAGAGGGTGGTGAAATCGGGGGCAGACAAAATCTTGTAATGAATTTTCCAATTGAATCACGTCTCGCTCGTGACTGAAAAGCAAAACAATTTCACCAATCGGTGGAACAACGTCAAACCAAATATTCTCAACAGACCAAAGATCAAAATATTCGTGTAAATTTCAAGCCTTCCAGCAACTGCTGATGACGTATGAACGCTCAGCTTCCCTCAAGCCCATGTTTTTTTTTATGGATTTCTGCGCTGACCATCATCCGACTCCTCAACTCAATGAAAAATGACGGACGGTACGACGATCTCTCGTTCTCGTATCAAATGATTATTACATTTGTTTTATAATTAATTTAGGAGTGCAAAACGCAGGATTCTCAAAATAGAATCACACATAATCTCAGTAGCAGAGCCAGGGTCATCAGGGTCCATCCGTGAACCATGTGGACTGACTTGAAGGAGGAAGCAAAAGCCTGCGGTCCATATAAACCGTGATAGTTTCTACGAGGAAGGGGAGGTTTGACTGCAACTTCGAGGCGTGTCTACGTAGTTTATGGACAGTGTCTCAGCTCCCCGGTAAGATCTGATGAATGGTTGGCGGCTGGATTGTTATGGAGTCGCCCGCCAGTGGTCGGCCAGCGCCGTTTCTGATTTCTATGGGGCTTGCGATCAATGTGCACCGTGTTCGTTGACTCGCTTGGTGGGTGATTGTTGAACTTTGGCGCAAAATAAGCAAACCGTCCGTGCATTGGTCCGTGCTGTCATCATCGTCGAACGCGGGAAAGTTTATTCGACGCAAATGCAACCGTTCAAGTGGAACTACTTCGTGCTAGTAGTATATGAGGGTGAAATGGCGTTTAGCAAGTCGTGTTAATACACTCAGGGTTGGTTCTTATGAGTTGAGAAATGGGCGATAAATTAGTGGCTTACATCGTCGAGTACATTCGTCGACGGGAGACAGACGTGTGTCCCAGACCTTGATCTTAGAGTCACAGTGCCTACTTAACGTGCAAAAATATGACGCTCTTAAATTTCAATAAAACCTTACGACCTGCTACACCCATTATCAGCAGAACCGAAAATCTACTTCCGAAGCCAACCAACACGCACACGTACCGCGTGGCAGCGCCATTGCAGAACCGTTAATTATGACGGCAACCCGATCCACGGCGGAGCAAACCCGCAGCGAGAGCGGATACGGCGGGATTATTAATGATGATGTTGGTGAAAATGTGTTTTGAAGCCATCACAAAATTGTAGCAAGTTGACTCCGGAAGTGCGCCAATCACCCACAACAGACCGGCCGCTGTCGCATTTTCCATCGTCATTCCGCATCGGCGCAATTGCGGTGAAGCGTAGAAAAAAAATATGAACAGCGCAATCCGGAAGTGACAGATTGGTCTAATTAGAAGAGTTTAGCAGATGTTTTCGGAATTTTTTTTGGAGAAAATTGTTATCTTCGATTTGGAAGTAAACAAGCAGGTGAACAATAATAGTCTTTCAGAATAGTTTCGTAACATTTCATCGCGTAACAGTATTTAGTATACTTTTATTATTATTTTTAAGATAATGAAATCTTAAGTTTCAAGTACAATTGAAAAACTGGGTAAGATTGGTTCCAATTTTGAGTTAACAATATCCTTCGTCATGTACGCTTTTGAAGGAGCTTGCCCTATGCTGTCTGTGAAGACCTCAAGGGGAACCCTTTGGTAAAACTCTGATTTGGCTAAGCTCAGGAAACAATGCAGAAACGACGTTCGGCTGGATCGGAGGCATTCAGGTCGGATCGCAAGACCTACCAGAAAGCTTATCGGCCAACTGATCCGTCTGAAAAAGAAAAAAAATTGTGCAAATGTTTCCATCAGTTTGAGTGAAGTCAGTCGATCCAACACAATTCTTGCAAAATTTCAGGATTTTTGATGCATGTTCTTGTATTTTTTTTTCTACTTTTTCGTTTATTTGATAGATTCAGGCGCCACATAAACATAACAGAGCCGAAATCACATGTACATTTTTGTTTTCACATTGTTTACATGTTTCAAATTTTGACTGCCTCAATACTATGTTTGGGTAGCCGCGGCTGTTTTGAGGTTAAGGATAACAAATATTAAAAATTGGAAAGGAAGAATTTAGGGGTCTTAAACTAAATTACTTGCTAACTTATACTTAAAACATGTATGGGACAGATTGGCCGGTAGACACTGGCATAAAGAGGACAAACGGAAGAAAGACGACGAAAGACTGGGGAAGAACACCAAATCCAAATGGTGGACAACGAAAACAGGGAACGTACAACAAAACAATACCTGCCAACATTTTTCTTACGGGTTCTGTTGTTTTCTTCGGATCTGGAGAATTTCGATCTGCCATGGGGTAAGATGCCACTTCATGAAAACATTCAAAAATTACGTCCATCAGTTTTCAGCAAAACGATGGTCGTCATATTTAAATAACCCCTAACATGGAAAGCGTAGACATCAACAACCATGCGCATCCATGGGTGTCTCAACCTCGTTGGAAACACTTGGCAGCAAACCTTAATTGCAAGTACGAAAAACCGGAAGTTGCCAATTTTCATTAGGAAATCAAAAGATTTTTCGTGGGTTTGGTGGCCTAGCTTCTAGAAGAATGTTCGATGCAAACATATCTTGACACCATTCACCTATAATAATGATTATAGATTATAGTAAACATAGATCAGCGGATATCGCTGAGTGAAATATTTCAAGTGTGCAAGTAGTAATTTGCAAGAGTGTGATGACGTCATGCGTTCCATTCATGTTGTTGACATCGTGACGTTATGCTCGTTTGGATACAGATTTTGACAGTTCGTTTGGATACAATGGATTCATCTTCGCGGATCTATGTTTACTCTACTATCTATAGTAATGAAGAAGTCTCATTCAGGAATGATTTTATGAGTTACCATTTTACCCAAATACCATCTTGGCATTTTGGGCTTTGTTCCCCTATGTGCGTTTAAAAAATAGTGTTTGGACATCCGAGCAGAAGAAAGTAACAAGTGAATAACACATCAAGGTATTTATCTTAAATACTACCATACCTTGATATGCCCTTCATTAGGTGGTAATAAGAGGCAAAATAACAAAAATGAATACCAGAATTTTGTATAAATAACACCTAGAAAATAACAAGTCTTGTTATTTCAATAATGAATGCAAACCTAGAATTTCAAATGCTGTATTTGTTATTCCAAAGTTATTGAATAACAAACTAATTACATTTCTTGTTAATGAATGTTTCATTTGTTCGATGACCATGGTTTCCTCGACACCTGTGGATTGATAGAGTACAACTTTCTACACATCTCTCCATTTGTGTTGTCCAATTTGCCCCATTTTGCCCTATTTTCATGAAAAAAAATGAGATTCAAAATGTATTTATGAAAAACAAATACTGCTATAGAACGTTGAAATTAGTTTTAGGTGCAATTGAAAGCTAACAGTTATCATGCGCATATATAAAAGATATGTTCCCTATTTTACCCTACATGCCCTTAAAACTGCTGGATGATAACATATTTTGTATGGTTTTGTAATGTCGCTGGATGCGAAACATGAAGCCCTGGATCATTTTTGATACATACAAATGCGGTTTATCGAATAACACTACAATCATTCTCGGAATGTTATAAATAGCTGTCCATTACACCCCAATTTGCCCCGATTTTTGTCATGTAATCAATCTGTAATGAATAAATCAATTTGCCCTGATTTTTTTTGTCAAGTAATGAATAAATTAATTTCCCTTATTAGCATTGGTACTGAAATCAATGTTATCAAAAAGACATAAATATGACTTTTTCTATAGTTTCAGCTTTTGATGGGGAACTAAAGGCATAATAAGCATTTTACAAAATATGTCAAATGTGCGCTAAACTGATTAAATAGGGCGTCTCAAAGCACCAAATATATATATTTAAGATGCCTCATTAGATTAGTGTTAATGCTTATTATACCCTGTATTCCCCACCAAAGTCATATGTTTTACCTGTCCTTTCGATTACATTGGCTTCAGTAACAAAAGTCCATCAATTTGGACATAAGCAAATGGGGGAAATCAATTCATTCATGAGGCGACAACAAATCAGGGCAAATTGAACTCTCCCGTGAATGATTCTAAATCTTATCGATAAACTGTATTTTTATATATAAAAAATGATCAAGGACTTCATGTACTGAAACCAGTGACATTACAAAACAATAGAAAAAATGTTATCATTCAGCAGTTTTAGGGGCATGTAGGGCAAAATAGGGAAAATATCTTTTATGTATGCGCACGATAGCTGTTAGCTTCTAGCTTCCAATTGTAACTAAAACTAATTTCAACGTTCCATTACAGTATCTGTTTCTTATAAATACATTTTAAATCTCATTTTCTATGATAATAGGGCAAAATAGGGCAAATTGGACAACTACTGAAGATGATTCTGGTGATAACAGATCTAGCGCTTTTTGTTTATGCAAATAAAAAAGAAATTAAATTCAGTAGCATTAAAAATCGATTCATAATCATGTAAAATTCACAATCTTAGCAGTTGTTGGGGCATATGGGGCAATATAGCATTTAAATGGATCTTTCATATATGTTTATGATTTCTAATAACCTCTAATTACACCTGCAGCTATTTCCAATGATCCACAGTCGTGTTAGTTGTTTGAAAGTACATTTTGATTCTCTTTTGTATGAAAAAAGGGGCAAAATGGGGCAAAATGGACCACTTCCCGTGTCGTGCGGTGAATGAAATTAGCACCAATCGATTTCTCGTAATTTTTTACGTCAGAAATGGTCAACTTCACGTACCGAAACCAACGGCGTTAAAAGATCCGTTTTTTGGGTCGATTTTTCCCACTGTGCGCTGTTTGAGCCGCTCCTGCTTGTTGTACCGACGCTCGGGACGTACCTCTCCAATCTAACCAAAGTCAGGAGGACACCAGTGCTCAGGCTGCACTATCAGCGAAGCATACAACTGTTAGCTGACGGTCTTTGTCATCGATTGACCCGTGAAAGCATGAGGTAGGAACTTGTGAGCACCAGAGCTATGTTGGATGCTCTTTCTAGGTCGGCTCATCATTTTGCAGCCTGTTGTTGGTCTGCATGAGGTGCGATTGCTGGTTGACTGTTTGGACCAATATTAAAATAAATATTAACTTCTTTTCTCAACTAGCCTAGATAGTCATGTATTATCGGTAGTGACTGTTTCAGTTTTCCTACAAATAACACTACGGACCGTCTGAACCGGTAAGAGTCCACTTATGTAACAGCTGATCCTTGGAGGTTCTTGGACTAAAGCCACTTGCGCTGTTTTATTTAACGTACGCAGGGTTTGAAAAGTAAAGCGTTTTTTCTCGAACGATGCAAAATGTGCTTATCTTTGACCGGCGCTTTTCAGCCTAAAGTGATATGTAGTTATATGTTGAATCATTTCCGCATCTTTTGTTTCGCTGCAGTCAGTGAGAACGAATGGTCTCCACTCAGTTTACTTTACTAGCCAACCAACCGATGAGAAACAGCGATCGCAGTTGGTTCGACTTCTTTTCACTCCCTGTGGTTGTTGGCGCTGAGTGATAACTGATCGTATTTTTCATATTCACTCGAATTCAAGCACTGGTATGCCTGTCATGCCTCGAGCGTTTGTGCTTGTCAATGACGCATGAGGTAGGAGGCGTTACACTAGTTTCTGAACTAACTGCCTCGGGTATCTGTGCTGCAGTGATCGATGCATATAAGAGCCTGCTCATAAACTACGTTGACCGTAAGGAGAGAAGAGTAGAGGAGGCTGGCGAAAGTCAACGATCCATACAAATATTGAAGATTTCCCTCGGACTGCTGTCTGCGAGGGGAGAGGGGAGGATGGTCTGAAATGGCCAAAAATGAGTCTACGTAGTTTAAGGCGAAACTGGAAACATTTCCTCATTTTTTCAGTTTTTGATTTTTAAAAAAATAACGAAGCAATATTTAAAAAAACGGATTTTGTACACATGTAGAGTATGGATTAATGTATCTTCTGAATTTTTTTCGTGTTGAAAAAGTTTTCCATTTTTTTAAAAAACATTTTTTGTGAAATTTCGTTCAAAAATGATTTCTGCAAAAAACCAAAAACATTTTCCACTACGAAAAAAAAATCAGAAGATACCTTGACCAATCCTCTACATGTGTACGATAACCGATTTTGAAAATATTGATTCGTTATTTAATAAAAATCAAAAAATTAAAAAGTGAGGAAATGCTTCCAGTTTCGCCTTAAGTACAGCGCCCAAGGTGACTAAAGCCTTATTCGGAATTACGTGTTTTCTTCAGTTTATTGCACAGCAAGTCATCCTCTACGAATGGTTACAAGCAAGTGAAGGTTTATGGGGCAAAAAATATGGGAAAATTAAGAGTTTTTGAAAATCGATTTTCCTTACATTTTGACCGGGGACTTGGTCTTGGCTAGAAACT
The DNA here is from genome assembly GCF_035046485.1 of Aedes albopictus. Classification (NCBI taxonomy): domain Eukaryota; kingdom Metazoa; phylum Arthropoda; class Insecta; order Diptera; family Culicidae; genus Aedes; species Aedes albopictus. The sequence goes on from NC_085138.1 coordinate 352,402,499, forward strand.
TGAAATGTCAAAAAAAGCAGTGGGCAAGACAAAGTTTGCCAGGTACAACTGGTTAGTTATATATAACACGATTTGGAATTGCTACAAGTGGTATTACTCGACAGATAATATTTCAGCTCATATAGTATTGAACGAAATCACATGGACTTGATGAAAATTGTTTCCCAAATGTAGTACCGTGACAATCGGCACCAATGAAAAGCTATCGAAGCAAGTGTGAATGATAACCAGTTTGATATTTTGGTTAAACTCAGCTGGTTATTTGGAATCTAACATAAAATTATGACATACATACCGAATTCAGATTCAAAAACTAAATATTCACTTGAATTTTAGCATACACTTGGGAAGTCCAACAGCAATATTTCTCGTGCCTGGCATTGGAAGTCGACCATTTTTGGGTGCAGCTCGATTATATGAAACGAACCTCACCAACGTTCCCCGCCGGCGTACTGATTGTTCCAGACAGCAATTCTTACTATTTATGTTGAAGTAGAGAAACCACGAAATACTGAATTTCTCTGAAATCCGCCGGCAGTCTTTGGCTTTTGCCTCAGCGGTATCATGGCACTGTTTTATTGATTTTCAGTAAACACTAAACTAATTAATAATCACTTCCAAATTGCACTAAATTCAGTAAAATGAAACCGCTCAAAATATGCACAATCAACCGGATTACTGGGGGATGCCTTGTCCGGCTCCGGGCACCTTCAGTGTTCCAATCGTTCCTGCCACTATTGAAGGAATATTCTTGGTTAGAAGAGGGCATTCGATCAAGGATTTTTGTCCACCAAAAATGAACCTTGAGAGCGCGAGACTGTCCGGGGATACGGTGTGTTTCCAGCAGCTGATCGTTATAATGAAGGTAGCACTGGTTTCAGGAGAAAACTTTCACGAGATACCGCGATACCACTAATTAATTGAATTGCGGGACCATAATTTAATGCGCTCTCGTTTGCGACAACGACGACGACGACGTGCACTCGGATGTAAAAAAAAACTAGTCATAAGAATCGCAATTCAAACTCGCCGCAAGTTGTATAAACTGGCAAGTCAAGACATTAAACCTATAACATATCAGAGAAGCTTTAAACGAAATTGCAATGACTTAGCAAAAATTTTCACATTCCCTATTAATCAACACTAGAAAAAGAGGAGAGAAACTTTAGTTTGATTTGCTACCCATTCAAGAAAGGTTGGTTAGTACAGTAGTGCTATGGTGTCAGATTTGGAAACTCGAGATCCCGTGTTCGAGGCTAGACTATCCTATGTTTTTTTTATTTCGTCGATAATTTGGGGTGTCGTATTACTAATCATAGGAAATCGTTGTTTATGCGATTCCATCGATAATTTTCGACATACTAATCATAGAAAAACGAGAACAGTCGCCCGAAGTACGCATATCGCCTCCACTTTGGTACGCATTGAATAGGTTCTTATATGGTGATAAATAGCAATTGCTATACACAACAAAATGTTTACTGGGCTATGTTATTTGATTGAAGCCGTTGATAAAATGCATTTCATCATGGATGCTTTTGAACAAGCTGTGGTCTGTGAGTACTACAAACAGAGACGAATGCCCTAGAGGTAAAGTCCACTTAAACAAAAAACAGTACTACAAGAAGAACTCTTCGGTGGGGTTCCAGTTTAGTTAAGCTCAGGAAAATACGTAGCCAAACTTGTAGCCAAAGCTAGAAGCTCGGACACTACACAGATGTCGATCAGTTTAATGGGAGGCTTCCAGGTCGTGGTCTTTGTATGCTTAGTATCATCTAGGTATTTCATATTTGTTCACATATCAGATCATATGCACCAACACCACCTGTTCTATAATGTTTCCCATTTTCCAAGAGAACCAGATAAAATCCGGATTTGTTTACCCTTTTTTCACGATGCACGTTTCGCAAATTCCCCATTAGACGCTTGGTAACCGAAACACGATGGAAGAGTATGCAGAGCGTCATAGTTCAACATTGCTTTTCTGTTTTCCTATCCTATTTCCATAAACCGCGGATCAATCCGCACCTCGATCGGTTGATCTGGAAGAAGGAAAGGAAGCAACCGATTAAGAGAGATTTTCTTCTTTCTTCAAATCAGAATGATCATTTCGCCACATGTGCGGTGATGATCGCAGAGATCAGTACGGAAACATGAAAAAAATCCTCAACAGCAAATCTGTGAGGAAAAAATTGTATCTTCTTTTAACACTTCTAGATTTTTTAGAACGAATAAACCATCATCACATGTAAGAGGCGACCGACCACCCAAAACTGCTCGTGGTGATCGTGGAATGTATAGGGAAGCGTCGCGTCGTTGGCTCGTGCAGCTGTTGTGTCCGCCTCTTCAAACTGGCTCGGCGGCGGCATTGGATTTGGCTACCGGTACGGCGGCGTGTGGTGTTGCTCTTTCTACGGATGGCAATCAACCGGCCGCATCAAAATAGCGTTGATTTGTGCGATATTTATCAACCGCATCTGAAAGGTGACTTGGCGAGGAACAGTCACATTGGACAACATGTAGAAATTGTTCTGTCTGCACTTTTGTTCATGTGATGTGTTTTTCTTGATTGTTGTTCAGAAGAGGGGAAATGTGCTTTTATTAATCCTGCGCTCCCCTGCCAGTGAAACTTGGTATGTATCAGCGGAGAATACAACACACAGCCACAGATCTTCCTCAACAGGTGCCTACGGTGTATATTTTGTGCATAACTACATCTCCAACACTGAGCTCCAACATCGTTTTCACCGAAAGCCAATAGAATCACAAATTCCTAAATGGTCATAATGTAACACAGCAGATGTAGGCTCAAAGGTTCATCACGACGCAACCTCAAGAAGGAAATAAGAAGAAGTCCATAGAAACTTGACCTGATAACAGGTGATGGCTGCTATGGTGGGCAATCTATCAGTTGCACTTTTCAAAGGGTGTGTAACTGAAAGTAAGTAATATTGCTGCGAATGTAAATCCAATGCCGATACCAATTGGGTTCATGATGAACGTCGTACTAATAATTGAAAAACTTGTTCCAATGTCAAATTCGTTCTAAAAAGCAAACGTTCTTGGCGTAGCCATCTGCGGAGCAACATCCGGAATATGTTGTTGATAGTTCGTTATCTAGTAGAGCAGTGTTATGTTGAAGCTTGTTTTCTTAATTTTATCTTCATTTGCGATAAATGTTGTCTTGATGATAAGGAAAAGACACGCGACACTTCCGGCCAGAAGTTTGGAATTACGCACAAAAAGAACTGAAAGATCCACATAACAATGACAAAAACTGTATGTTGTGTTACAAAGTGTACAAGAGTCGAACACGACGAAACTTCAATCATTGAAAAAATATGTTCGAACCTTTTTGTATTAGTTCAGATGATTATTCGTTCTGTTTGCCGTCAATCAAATCAGCTTGTGCATTCTTTTTGCATCAACATTAGTCATCCCTAAACACCATTTGGTCGCGTTTGTCAGGCGTCCGAATCAATGTGTCTCCCATCACTTCGGATTCGAACTTCAAAGTGCATCAAGCAAAACCATGACGGGCCGACATTTCTGTGTCAGATCCAATGTGTTCGCTAGACTAATGCCAGGGTGCAATTATCAGATCTTAAAAATGATACACACCGACTGACCAGTGACCACCCGACGATGCGATAGTCGATGGTGGTGGGTATTCATTTGACACAAGTGTTACAATTTAAATTTGGCATCGTCCTCCCCCTGAGGATCATTGTTGTGCAGTGCACTGTGGTCAACCAGTCAACACCGACTCACGCGCGCTATACCTACAACAGCGGATGACTGAGAGTGCTGCACTTGACTGCTACGCTTCACCTGCAAGGGCAATGTCTTTTCACGTTGTGCGCCTCAACACACAAGACTAAACGCAAACTAAACAGTCTGCTTATCCACGTACAGGGTGGCAACGTGAAAGTGATACACTAGTTTGGGAGCCATACGTTGCCATTCATGCTATTGCATTGAAAACAAGTGTGCTTGGGGAAACGGGATCTTAGATATGGGGCTTTTAAGAAACAAAGGATTCACGGATTGACTCTGGAGAATATTTCCGACAAGGTTGCCAGATCTCGCGTTCTGCTCACTCTGCACGCTGCTCACAACATTTTTTTTTTCGGGACGATTTTTTTTACTTTGGTAGCGTCTCTGAATAAACAAAATGATCGTTTGTATAAAGTCTTCGTGAAATTTCAGCCGACAAACGAGAGGTTCAACGACATCAAAGTGCTGCAGCGGTGATGGTTTGGGGCGCCATTTCAACAAAAGTCCAATTACCATTGTTGTTCATCGACGGGGCATAAAAATTAACCAAGAATACTTTTTACAACACGTCATCAAAGATCACCTATTCCCCAATGCCAAGAAACTGTTTGGGAAAGAAAGTTTTTGTTTCCAGCAGGACTTAGTACCGACGCATAAGGCAGTGGTTGTTGAACAGTAATGCAAGCAACATATACCGTGCTTCATCAGCTCATCGGGATAGCTGGTTTCGTCCTGAGACGTTTCGTCTCCCGATTTGAACCCACTGAACTTTTAACATGGGAATACAGGCTAGGGAACCTGGACAACGCGAAGAACTTGGTTTTGGATACCTTCGAAAACCGTTTGGTAAAAATTTGGTATGAAATGCCGAACGAAGAGGTGCGTGCGACTTGTAATAACTTCGAGAAGCGCCTGCGAGCCGGAATTCAAAACAAAGGGAAATGATTCTAGTTGAACTAGATACTTTGTAAGTTTAATACTTTGTTGTGTTATTAAAAGTGAATTTGCAGAAAAATTAAATCCTGTTTGAATTTTACACCAGTTTTCGAGTGTATCATTTCCACGTTCCACCCTGTAGGTATCAGAACGTCGACACCAAAAAAAGGCGGAAGAAGAAATTACTAAACAAATGTTTTTGCGAACACAACCGACCTTTTTTCATTCGGATTAGATTTGAGCGCTTAAGTAACTCGTATCGATAACGAAATGGCACACTTTCTAATCTTATCTTACAAATACCACCATCTGATTAAGGTGAAACGGCTATCATTGATAACACTAGTTTACAAAATAAAACAAAAGTCGTGAACTTCTGTCAACGACTAAAATTTTTGAAGCATAATTTAGCGCTGATTTCGTAACCGTGCTTCAAAAAATTTAAAGTAGAACAGTTTTTGAGTTTTAGCTCAATATCGAGTTTTACAACTTTTTAAAATATGGAATTTAATAAAATTCAAATATCTTGCGTTTTGTACAACCAATTTTAAATCTTTTTCCATACATTAAAAGCTGAATATAATACCATTCGATCATCTGAATGCAGGTTTTGCGTCAGATTGATGAAATTCAAGATATTGGCGAGTTTTGGGGACGATCTCCTTAACAAAATTTCTAAAAAAAATATGAAGAAATGTATTTTTTCCAATAAGAAAAAAATAATTTAAAAATTCTTTCTCAACGTTTATTTGACATATCATATGCAGGCGAGTTACAGTAAAAATTCAGCTCAATCGGAGCATTGATTACGGAGAATGAGATGTGTGAAGTGAGCGACTTTGCTTAAAAATAGAACAAAAATCGATTTCAAACCATCAACCTTGTATGGAAAGTCGAAAAAATTTCCGCTCTACTGTATTTTTTTTTCCTTCGCGTTTTCGAACTCAGGGCATGATTCTACACCAAAAACAATCATCAGCTTACCGAGTTCAAAAATGATGTAAACTAGTGTAATTATTAGCATGTGAAGTGATTTTCGGGATTGTGATGTCTTGACTTTTTATAACAATAATCTAATTATGCGATGAAAGATGTTTTAAAATAACATTTTCTAAGTTTGAATTAGGATGGGATCATTTGGGTAGGGGGACCTATTTTGGACACATGCTGCTGTAACTCAGTCAATTTCAAACCGATTGACTTGATTTTCTGAAAATTGCTAGATACTGTACGTAACAGATCGTGTCCCAAAAATCTAGTCATTTGGATCAAAATTGACTGATTTATAACAGCAAGTGCCCAAAATAGGTCCTCCTGCCCAAATAATCCCAGCCTAATTCAAACTTATAAAATGTTATTATAAAACATCTTTCTTGGCCCAGACCCACGTACGACAATCATGATAGTTCGTGACTAACGGTGTGGCGCCTTAAGATTTATCTCAGCAGAACTGTTATCACTAAGCGAACTGAATTCTTGATTATTATCAGCGGCGTGTTGTTCCGGCTCTTATCATTTCCGCTATCTTATCATTTATAAACAGGGTCAATCTCCAAGTCAATATTTTCTTCGCTATCTATTTAGTCGATGATCTTTGCTTCCGTAGCCAGTATTTCCCAGTGTTTTCTCTATAGAGCGACGATGAATCAAAGCCATAAAACAAGCGGTTGACAACCTTTCTGTGAGGATGGCAACATTTTAGCATAGCATAGCATAGCCGACCGTACATATCCTGGGGTGGCTGTCGATAGAGACGTTAAATGCGCCAGAAAAGTTGCCTGGGACTTGACAAACCTTTCATTGAACGACCTCTTTGTTCGACACCTGACCAGGTCCTTACGATCAGCGGGGATGGGGAGGAAATGTTGATTAGATATCTACTTAGAATATGTCCAAGAACTTGGGCTACTTCATAGATATCTGGAGTTGGAAGTTGGATGGAGTTTTATGGAATGCTTCCCTTGGCGAGCAAGCATTTATGTAATGCATTTCATGATATGAAAAGCATGCATTATACACATTTACCCGATTATACCAGATAAAATGAAATAAACAATGAACAAAATCGTTCGATCTCACCGAAAACAAGGATTTGAGTGGGGCCCATACATCCATATCGTACACTGGTTGACACAGCTCCAGAACCCAAACTGCAACAGCTGGAAAACATCCGTTTTGATGGCAGCGTCGCTCCGCTAATTGCTGTGTCCACCACCCGAGCAAAGGCGGATAACAAAGTGATAACAAGTTTTGTTACCTGGTTATCATTCGTTTGATAATTGAGTTTGTTCTCATTTAGGTTGAATTAAGAGCCAACATAACAAAAATGATAACTTAAAATTATTTCGCGAATACCAAAATGATAAGAAGTTAAATTATCATTGAGTTCAAGTTGATGACTTATTGTGTTATACAATATTTTGTTCAACATTACATTTAGTTATCAACATGAGAAAATACAGTTGATTGATAACTGGTTTTTGTTATAAATTAGTTATCATTCAGAGCTATTTTATCGACCAAAATAGTAAAATTCTACTAATAAAACTAATCCTGGTATAAAACAAACACTTTGTTGGTCTTGAAAGATGACTCATAATGTGTTTTTATATCCAATGGATAAACTTTTGTTTATTATGGTTCAGATATAAACAAAACTCTCGAAATGTCGCAAAACCAGTTACCTAGTTCTAGCATTGGGGGCGATATGGTTCAAAGAAGCAAACTATGCAAAAAACGACATTTTTGCACAGTCCGCTTTAGGTACTTGGCTTTACCTATCCAGGAAGCTTAGTACTGTTGAAAATAGAGAGATACTGTTGGCCCTGTTGGAAGTTCACAGGGGTACCGTCTTAGTTCAACGGGTGGCTCTGCCATCGATGAAGTTTGACGTTTGTGTTGGGAAGATGACGCAGCTCTAATTCTTCATGTGGAATTGGATTTCGTTTATTTGAAATACATACAGGGCCAGCGGATAGGATAGACAAAATAATCTGGACAGGCAGAATTTTCACTTATCAAAGAATGGTGAACTAACGGCAACTTTTCGAAAAGTGCATCAAAAATTCTCAAATTTTTACTGTGAGTTGATCAGTATTTTAATGGTCCCAATTTTGAAAGTATCGGGGTATTCTACATGAAATTAGAAATATTCTAGGTAAAACCATAATTACACTAGTTTACAGCATTTTTGAACTCGGTAAGCTGATGATCATTTTAAGTGTAGAATCATGCCCTGAGTTCGAAAACGTGAAGGAAAAAAATACAGTATAGCGGATTTTTTTCGATTTTCCATACAAGGCTGTCGATTTGAAATTAATTTTTGTTTTATTTTTAAGCAAAGTTGCTCCCTTCATTCTTCTCTTTTTCCGTAACCAATGCTCCGATTGATCTAAAATTTTTAATACCTACTTAAATCTGGCTATCATCTAATAATTCAAATGTACGTTGAGAAAAATTTTTTTTGATTGATTTTTTCTTACTGAAAAAATACAAACGTTGAGTAGATCCAAGTTAAACAGACTTACGCACAACAAATTTTTATCAATCGAGGAAACACCAGTGGTTCATGCAGGCCCGGGTTGAGGATTGCGGGGGCTCGGGGCCCAAGCGGTTGTGAAGGCCCCTCGGAGGTACAAATGCGATGAGCAATACAGTTTTTCTTTGTTTTGAGTAGTACTTGAACCAAAAATGGTTTTTGTGGGGGCCCTGGCCCCTCGCCCCCCCCCTTAGATCCGGCCCTTGGTTCTTGTCACGCGCAATGAAGCAGTAGATTCACTAGTATCCTTTCAAGCAGTGCATATGATGAACCTTTGTTCAGTAATGTGATAGTGTGCACGCAGACCAAAGTGACGGGCCTTATTCGAAAATGCGCGGATGGCATTAGCTGCGCAGCGTCGACGTTGCAGTTCAAAGCCGTACGCCTCCATTGACCTCTCATAGCTGCTGCTCTTGTCGGAAAACGTTGGCAACTTTCTGGAAAGGAATTGCCGAGCGGACATCTGCGCCTTCGTCGGTTTTTGTAGCCGATTCTTCTGCCCATCCTTGCCTTTACCACTTTTCCGACGAGATTTTCTCTTGCTTTCTCTTTTTCCGGAACTCTGTGAAATTTCTTCTTCGCTAATTTCTTTCTCCTCTGCGGAGCTCTCCACATCGTCGCTGGAATTTTCTTCTTCTTCGTAACTTTTCGGCGGATTCTATTATTTCCAAACTCGCGCTTTCCTACTTAACAATTTAAACAATTTTCTTATTTTCATCACCTTTCCTGGTCGTCTGAGCGGCGTCAAATCTTCATCGAGCCCGATCAAAAAACTCTGGCAAACTAGATGGACCTTCAACCTCCTTCAATGTGAGCTTGCGAGAAATTTTCAGAGCGATTGTTTGTGATACGCTCCTCTCGGACCGTCGTTATTCACTGTTCAGCTTCTTCTGGTGGGCGTCTTCTTCGACGATCTTCTACTCCATTTGCGCCTATTCGAACTCGACTTCCATCGCTTGCTTCTTTTGCTCTAGCTTCTGACGTATCTCGAACAGCTTTCGATTCATCTCCAGACGTTTTGGGTGCAAAATCTTCTCCATCTTCATTTCTCGCTCAAGGAACAAGCAGAAGTGGTTTCATTGACCGAACAACCTTAAAAAGAGTTCGACCACAGTAAAACAGACGTCACACTCTGATCGATTCCCATTGATCATCTTTTTAACGGATGTTTCAAATATTCAGTAGATGGACGATTTACCACGCGCGGCGCTAGTATCGTTTTTGCTCCGGTTTGACGTTTGCGTACTACCGCCACCTAGTGGTGGCCCGGCCAAACATAGTGCGTTTAGCATTGTGAGATTACGTTTTCGTGACGATGTGTTATTGCTGACTGCACCCCAAATTGGACTGACACAATAGTGTGCACACACCTTCAAAGTGTGATTGCAGCACAGGGCCACGTCGGATCGAGTTGAGGTCTTCGGTGCACTTATTCCTTGTAAATGGAGGAGTAAGTGCACCGAAGACGTCGAGACGATCCGAGGCAAATGTGCACTTTTATCACACTTTTTAGGCGTACCAAAAAAAAGTGTGATAGTCCAATTTGTGATGTAGTCTGCAATATAAAGCAATTTGTTCTAAGTGTTACGTCTGTTTCTCTGTGGTTCAACTGTACTCTAAAGTGTGATGAATACTCGCTAGCTCGGCAAAATATACTAAGCAGGGCTTTTAAAACATGAAGGTGGTGCTACGGATATCGTTGTAGACACCAAAACTAGCCAAATCGTTCGTTTTTGGACCATCTGCGCAAAAATGTCTGTTCCCGTTTACATCCCCGAAGCTACTTACAACTATTGACAGAACTCTCATGGAACGAAAAGTTTCTGGCACATATTCTAATGATCTCATCTTGTTTGGATAGATCAAAATCCACAGAAAAACTTTCGAAGTCTGAGAAGTTGGATCTCGATTGGTGTTAACTCAAGTAACATAAATTGTTTCCCAGTCAGTAACAACTACTTTACTGCAATTTTTCTTCGTGCAAAAACGGCAATCCGTTGAGATTTTCAACAAATCTCTGCGCTATCTTCACTTGACTGTAGATCAATCTTTGCGTTGTTTTTTCACTGCGAAAAAATTACCTATTTTTGAGTTCGAGAAATCTTAATTGCTCTTCTCCGGAGCCACCATGTGTTACGAAAACGACACTTGAGTTCCCGTACCATACCGCGAATTTGTGCAACCGATAAGGATCATATGAGGTAAGTTCGACCTTCCCGATTCTTGCTAGTTGCCTTTTTCTATTGAGAACCCGAACGCGGGAACTGCAGAAAAACAATATCGCACAATACGGACTCGACGGGCAGCTTAGATCGCCTAGACAAACCTTCCTAGATTTAAAAATGTTTCACTTAAGAAAGCCTATACCGTAGAAAATAGAATGCAGTTCTCAATGCTGGATAGCCAAAATAAAATTCTGAAGCGCCCAATCAAACGGTAGTTTGTAGCCTAAAACGATAACTTTAAAATATTAAAAAATAGCCTAATTATGCTGAATATATGTATTTAGAATGTCTTTTGGTTTGTGTTTCCCTCTACCCGCACTCATCGAATCTATATAACAATGGGTGCGATTTCAATGTTGATTTCACTTGCTTCGTCTCTTTGAGCCTCATTTTGGATTTACTGGGGAGTATCTCTAGCTTTGCCATACGATATACGAATGCAACAAAAAATATTATCAACAGTCAGTTGATTAACAACTATCTAATATCTCATAGAAATAGAACGCAATGCTGAGAGAGGTCCTTGTCCCTCACATCAAGAAAAAGAACATAAATTTTGAAAATATTATATCACAAACATGAAACTGACCAATAACACACATACTGTATCTTCTACCCTACTCTAAGTTCTAAGTCCTACACCTCTATTGATTTTCCTGGAACAAAAATACCTCCAACTAGGTACCATGTACCACCCACTCTCATCGATCACTCAAGTCAAGCCAGTTTTTCCTATACAATTCACCTGGTGGCCGCCTCGCAGTACTTCGCCATGGTGACAACCACCAAACCCTCTAACAAAACCGATAGGTACCCATCCAACACACCTCTTTTCGGTGACGACGTTCGATGCAGCAGCAGTCGACTGTTGTACTTGTGCCATCTGCATCCGCAACTGCAAGTGCACAGCAGCAGACACAGGTGACCTGATTAGAAGTGCACCATCCATTCGGCGGCACGGTCCAGGTCGTTCACGTCGCGAATGTACGATGCAGTATGCATGCATGCACTGCATATCCGTCGTCCAAGTGGACGACGACTCATGCCAAATGGCTTTACCATTTGTCGTTTTTTTTTGTTGTGTCCAAACATGCACGGGTGACATGTTTATAGTGGAAGTTCCAATGACCCTTTGCCCATTTGCATATGGGTGCATTTTAATAAGGGTACATCGCAATTGGACTTGTGGATTGGAAAAAAGGCATATTCTGGAACAAAAACAAAAGATTTTACATCAGTGGTTTGGAACGTAGAAATGTTTTTAATTATCTTCGAATTCACTCGAGCTGGGCATCTATTTCTGAAACTGTTATTTGCGATTATTATCAGTTCTGTAAATATGTTGTAGCCTCTTCTAGCATATGAGTACATATGCAACGAAATGGCTGGCTTAATAAGAATTATTTGCCTACTTCGAAGCGTCCTTGTACGAAACATCTTCATGCGATTGATTGATATTCCCAAGAACTCCCAAAAACTCAGAAGAAATCTCAAATTCGAACCTGTAGCAACGGAATATGTAAACTCCCATTGAAATACTTCGTTAAGAAGAAAGTTATGGGGGTGCAAATCGTACTTATTTTTTACCCGACTTGACTCTGTGACCCACTGGCCTTACTCCGTCCAGAAGTCCAGGAAAATGTTGATCCCGTATATTTCCAAAACTAGAGTTGTTTTGTTAAATTCTGTTGAGAAATGAGCTATTGGCGATGATTTTAATTCTTGTTTTGTAGCTAGGGACAAACGGGTTAATAGCCCATTCGTCACTTAAGCACTCTTGTAGATACATATTTATCCAATGGCAGACAAAGGAGAGCCCTTCAATTAAAAACTGTGGAAGTGCTCAAAGAACACCAAGTTGAAGTGAGACAGGCCAAGCTCCAGTGGAAACTAAGAGGAAAAAGAAGAATCTGGTCAAGGAATTTACTTACTCTTGTCCGATGCAGTACCAGTTTCTGGAGCTGACCGTTGTTTTCCGCATGCAAATATCTCTAATTGTAGTCTATCTACGGCAGTGATGGAATTACTCTCACCATGAAGCAATTCGCGAGTGTAAAGCCAACACAAGGCTTACTCACGATTCCGAGAGTAAACAGTGTGTGAGTTTATTCGCACCCTCCTGCTTCGTGAGTAAGAAGCAAAACAAAAATAGAAACACTCATGAGTTTTTATTAGTGAAGGACTAGTGGAGGTGCGGGAAGTGCATTTTAGTGTGGTTATAATAGCAAATCCAGTGATTATCCATCATAAACTAATGCTTTATGCTTCATTGTTCCTGAAAAGCAGCACTGCCAGTAGTAAAAATGCGTTTTCCGTCAAAATGCAAAAAACTCAGTGAAGCTTCGCGAATCAAATGCGAGTGCTTGCCAGCTTCGTTTACTCACGAATAAAGAAGTGCGAGTATTCTCGGGTCCCTGTTGTTCATGAGTAGTTTTGTTTTGGTTTGTGTCTGCTCAGCTGCAATCTTCATCTTTTTCCATCTCTGATCTACGGTTCTCTGATGTCAAGATTTGTGCCGACGGGACCCCTCGTCGCAGCAACGCTGTCGAACGTGACGCTCCATCTGACAGCAACGCTCGATGATTCTGACATTTGTGACAAATTGTCATGCCAATTGTCATCGGGGATTGGTAAAAACAACTTCGTCATCGTGAACATAAGTTAGACTTTGAAGTGTTGTAAATCCAGCAAAATTATACTTATTTCTAATCCTTATTCCTAAAACCGTACGGAGAATTGTTGAAATAATACGGTGAATTTCCTATGTGCTTAGTAGTAAAAGTTGTATTTATTGGCCCATAATTGTTTGAAACTTACATAAAGTTATTCTGTAGGCATACGGTTATCAGCGTGTTACCTGTGCGACCCACACCTTCCTTATTATATCGGTCAACCAAAATGTAAGTCCTCATACACTGCAAAGAATTCATTCTAAATATATATCTATTTGAGCTTAAAGCTAACGGCCAAGATACCCGGCGTTTGCTCTTAGGAGTTGGTAATCCGAAGATAACCCAACAGCATGACTTCAATCAGATCGTACAAAATTTCAGCAGTTCGTTATATCAATAACAATATACAGATTTTCAAATATTGGTACAAAAGAGCGGTAAAAACAATTAACACATATTCTAAAGATGTCACCGATGACCTATGGGGTCAATAAAGGAATAATATCTCGTATTCAATGCCATTTGAAAACAACAAACGTAAATGTAGACTTGGATGTACAGAAATGTTGAATATCCCAAGAACTCACAAGAAATCTAGCGAAAAATCTCAAATTCGAACCTGTAGCAACTTCAGCTATCATGAGGAAACGAAATATGCAAACTCCCATTGAAATACTTCGTTAAGAAGAAAGTTATGGGGGTGCGAATCGTACTTAGTCTTTTTTTTTGCCCGACTGGACCCAGTGACGCACCGGCCTTACTTCGTACAGACGTTCAGTTCTTAAAAGACGAACGAGCCAAGGACTGAAAGTCTCTATAATAAAGACAAATCAATCAATCAATCAGAAGTCCAGGAAAATGTTGATCTCGTATATGGTCGGCGTTAAGTCAGACCGGACCATCTGTTTTTCAATGGTTTCGAGAAAATGTCCTGCAAGCACTTGAAATTTCAAATCTCTGCACTGAAATAAATTTTGTTGTGGAAACTACCGATTCCATAGTAAAATTACTAACCGTACCTATGATTCTCAACCGACAACAAAATCTGTTAGGGTAACTGAAATATGCTTGAAATTACAATGCATTGCAGTAAATTCAACTGAATGCATAGTCGTCTCAACAACAAAACATTGTTAATTTTTCCAGGACACGCATTTTACAACACAGTATGGCTAAAAATACAAAGCTCATTTGTTAAATTAAGATTATTTTTGGTAATGTTAACTGCACTGCTAGTTAAGTTGTCAGTATTTTAGTGGAATTAACTGGAAATTGTTGTCGGTTGAGAATCATAGGTACGGTTAGTAATTTTACTATGGAATCGGTAGATTCCACAACAAAATTTATTTCAGTGTGGCTTTATTTTCAGAAATACTACCGTCTACCCCCGTTGGTTTGAATGACACCTCATTCAAACCAACGGGGTTCATTTTTAGTTTGAACTTCTAGCAACCCTGTCGGCGACGAAAAAACACACGGCTGGCAGCCTTATTTGATGTTTTGTTTTGATTCTGCGTTCCGTTTCACCCCGTTCCATTAGTAGAATGACGTTTGAACCATTTTTAATTTGAACGATGTGCAGATTAGAGGGGGTCAAATTAAAAAGTGTTCAGATTAGATGAGGTCAAAGCAACGGGGGTAGACTTTTATGCAATGACACATTTGCATCAAAATAACATCGAAAAGTTCAGGTTTAACGAATTCCTCAGCTTATCTTTACCTGCCCGAAAAATCGCGTAGTCCACTCTGACTGAACGCCGACCATATATCCAAAACTAGAGTATTGTGCAAGTCTGTTTTGAAAATTTGGTTAAATTCTGTTGAGTAATGGGCTGTTAGCATTTTTTGAATTTTTATTTTGGGACAAACGGATTGACCCGGAACCGTTTGCATCGTGTACAGAGTACATGTGTAAGGAGAATCCTGCTAGGGGTCCTTAAGTCCTTGACTTTTGCGCCAAACGACGAAGTCGTCTGCCAAGACCTCTGATCAACTGTGCCCAGCTAGCTATGGTTTTGGCCCAAAACAGGATCCTTCTTCTTGTATTTCCCAAAACTCCCATCAGAAACAATTCCCACGATTCTGTTTTCTAATTCCCAAATTCCCGTTCAAAACAATTCCCACTATTCCGTCTTCTATTCGATCATTCAAAGACTTCGTTCCAGATAGGAATAACTATGTTCAAAGTCGTTAGCAACTTCAACCTACACCACCACTGGATATTCAGCGCCTCACGACATCAACTTCAAACAAGATATGCTCATATGCTACAACAAAGTGGTTTCAGAAGTGAAGTAGGAAGACGAAGATTTATCAATATGGGACCTAACATATTCAATCAGCTTCCAGAATATATAAAAAAAACTCAAATTCAATCCTAGAATTCAAGAGATGTTTGAAAAGTTATATTAAAGATAATGTTCATAATTATATTATACCATAATGTGTAAGAGCACACTAAATTTAGCTCAGATAATTCATTAGGGATCGTAAGCAGGTACACTTAGGATATATAAGCATTTCCAATAAATTTAATTGTACTCTGTTTTCTTCCCCTACTATTGACAATAATAGGTCCCTACTCGTGTTGTGTGATGGTGTGTGTCAGCTTTTCGGTACTTACAGTTTGCTGATGTTTCGATATCTAGCCGTGACACTCTTGGGGTGCTCTCGTTACCAGGGTGACGACTGACGACGATCGACCTGGATGCTCCACAAAAGTCCGATCGTTGTAGCAATGGTAGTCGTTGGATGCTTGTGGAAGTTATAGTGGTAATCACGTTCAAATGTATGCGTGCCTTTTTTGTAGAAGTAGTTGTGAAACTGCGAGGAAAACATTTGCACTCTTACCCCGGACGTTAGTTTTATAATTATTTAGTCGTTTTACCCAATTTGATTGGGTTATATTTCCATATGGAATTTGAATAGCCTTTGAATTAGAGTGCATTTTTGTGTGAGGAAAAATTCGCTCTAATGTTCGTGTGTTGAAATGTCACTTATCTCTATTGCGGATGGCGTCCACAACGAAGACAATCTTCGGTAGACGAGCAACGGGTGGAACTACCCCTTGGCAGGACGACTCTAGGAGAGACGAGGAAACGTGATGCTAGAGCTTACGATCGTCTATTTGCTTCGGCCGGATGATCGTTTGGTCGTAGCACAGAGCGCCCACAACGTAAGAAATTTCAGCAGACGAGACGGGTGACAATCTCTCGGGAACAGATGGCTCGAGGTGGGATGGGTGGTGACGTAACGTCGACCCGAGGCGAGTGGATGCGGCGCTATGTAGCACGATCGTAGTGCTGACGACGACCGACGTGGTCTTCGTCCTTTCGGCGTCGGTGGGTGGTTTTTCCATGGAAAATCTCTGGACGTGTCAGGGTGATCACGCTGGCGTTGGGAATTCTTTCATCCTTTGGACTCTCCACGATCCGGTGGTCACGGGTTGGCGGGTGTGACGCACGTAGGGCCGAGCACTCTTTCTCGATGTTGCGTGAGAATGCGACTTGGGAAACCAACCGGCTGCGATGCGGCCATGTTTTTGAAGTCATCATCTGTTTCAGGTCAAACATTTGATTTAGGCGTAGTTTACGAGTGATATTTTTTCTTAAACAAAAAAGTTCTTTGCATCCCCAATTGCGGCCTAATTTGAACACATTTTTATTTATTGTTACATATTTCAGCTAAGAGAATTAGATTTTTTCATAATTCTCCTAGTATTTTTGAAAATTTTCTTTTTTGTTGTGGAAAGTATTACGCGCTTTTCAAGTGTTGGTCCGCAAAGTTTACTGTTTACAAACTTTTTGCTGTCAAAATGGGGTTCAACGCACAATGGGGGTCAGAGATGTAGGCTCGCTTTTTTACTGTGGGGTAGTATTCGGATGACAAGTGGCTGTGGGAAACCCTGAACAGTGACGGAGTTGCATGTGTACATTTATTGTTTTTCTTTGTGTTTCTCTATTTCGCTTTGTCAACCACGTCACAAAGCAGAATTTGTGAAATCGAGAGGCAGAGCGGGCGCATTGGAATTAAACAATTCCTATGTGGAGAAACACCGAATTGTAAGTGTTGTGATGTCTTATATATGTATTTATAATGCATAATAAAATGTTTTACAGCTTTTAGACCTGTGCGCCGACTTTATTTTGCTCGGCGGCGGCGTGAGGGCCATTTTTGGCCGGCGGCGGCGGCGGCGTCATCGGCGTCACGCCGGTGGCAGCTTTCGGCGGCGGCGGCGGCGGCGTGAATCGGCGTGACCAAAATTTGACCGTATTGTCAACATTGGCGAAACAAAGAAGTTGTCTCTACGCTGTAGAATTTGTAGTTCAGTCTTTGCTTTTTCATGACCATTTATGACATGAATTATTATTATGCCGGTACACACGATGAAGTATTTGGCCAAAAAGAAACCAATGCTCTAACATCTTGTTTGATTCATTAGTGTCAAACAGATGTTTTTTTTTTGAGTTCATTTGTCAAATATTTGACCCTGAGTAATTATACCCTTACGTTTGAATGAACACCTTTTTTATTCCTGTTCGGGTCCATCACTGTGGCCAGTAATAAGACCTATTGTGAAATTACCCGTATCCGTATTAGTGCATGTTGCATTACTCCATTGCAAATTAAGTGCAAAAATATAGATTTTGCTACAGTTTTCGTTTTGTTTTCTTAGAACCTTCAGAAGCTATCACATTTGATAATAAGGTCGCACTATTTTCAAGGAGCCTTGAAGAATCTCCTGGAAGAATCCATGAAGAAACTGCTGGAACAATCCCTGCAAGAACTGCTGTATGAAACCCTTTAAGGAACTTCTGCTGAAATCACTGATATGTAGTTCAAGAATCTCTCTTAGAGAGATCACTGAAAACAAAAAACTTATGAAGAATTCTCGAAGGAATTCCTAGAGTATTCCCCAAAAGAATTAAAGCAGGAATCCCGGAGGAATTTCAGAAGGAATCCCCAATGGAATTTTAGGAGTAATCCTGAAAGGAGTTCCAGGAGGAATACCCGTAGGAATTCCATGAGGGAGCCCTGAAAGAATTCCAGAAGAAATTCCCGCAGAATTTGCATAAGGAAATCCCGAAAGAATTCCAGCACGAATCCAAGCAAATTCCAGCAGTAATCCCCAAAGAAATTCCAACAAGAATTCCCAAAGGATCTCCAGAAAGAATCCTCGGAAGTATTCCAGTGGGAATTTCAAAGTGAATTCGAAAAAGAATCCCTTTAGGATTTCTAAGAGGAATCAACGAAAAATATCCAAGAAGAATCTCTGAAGGAATTCCAGGAGAAATCCCTGAGGGATTTCTAGGAGAAATTGCCGAAAGTATTCCAAGAGGAAACCTCGAAGGAATTCTAAGAGAAATCTCCGAAGAAATTTGAAGTGAAACCCCAGAAGGAATTCTAGGAGGAAACCTCAAAGGAATTCCAGGAGAAATCTCTGGAAAAAAACTCAGGAGGAATCCTCGTTAAAATCTAGGAGGAATCCCTGAAAAAGGTGCAGGAGGAATCCCTGAAAAAAGTGCAGGAATAATTTTAGGAGGAATCCTCGAAGGAAGTTCAGGAGAAATCCTCGAAGAAATTCCAGAAGGAATGCCAGGAGAAATCCTCAAACGAAGTCCAGAAGGTATACCCGACAGAATTCTAGAAGAAATTCCTACAGGAATCCCAGGGGGAACCCCTTTAAAGAATTCCGGGAGGAATCTCCGAAGGAACTTCAAGCGGAATCCTCGAAGGAGTTTCAAGAGGAAACCCCGAAGGAAGTACAGGAAGTACATCCCTGAAGAACTCTGTGAAGAATTCCCGCAGGAATTCCAAGAGAAAATCCAGAAAGAATACCTGCGCGTATCTCAAAGGAGTTCAAGCAGTACATCAAAGAAATTCCAGCAAAAATCCTTAAAATAATTTCAGTGGGAATTTCAAGGATGATTCAAGAAATAATTCCCGAAGAATTGTGAGGACGAACCAACGAAATATACCCAAGAGGAATCTCTGAATAAATTCCGGGAGAAATTCCTTAAAAAAATCTATGAGGACCGAAGGAATTCCAAGATGAATCTCCGAAAAAAATCCAGGAGAACTCAGAAAGGAGGAATTCCCGAAGGAATTCTAGGGGGACTCACCGAAGGAAACCCCGAAGAAATTCTAGGAGGAATTCCATGAGGAATCTCCGAAGAATTTGGAAGAGAAAGCTCCAAAGGAATTCCAAGTGGAAACTTTGAAGGAATTACAGGAGGAATCCCAGAAGCAACTCTAGGAAGAATCTCTGAAGAAATACTAGGAGGAATATCCGAAGGAATTCAAGGAAGAATTCTAGGAGAAATCTCCGAAGGAATTCTAGAAATAATCTCCGAAGGAACTTCAGGAGAAATCCCTGGAGGAATTAAAGGAGGAATCCCTGAAAGAAGTCCAGGAGGAATTTCCGAAGGAACTCTAGCAGGAATCTCTAGAGGAATTCCAGGAGGAATCCCCGAAGGATTTCAAACCGAAATCCTCGTTGGATTTCCAAGAGGAATCCCCAAAGAACTCCAGGAGTAATTTCTGAAGAAATTCCCGAAGGAACTTTAGAAGGAATCTCCCAATTAATTCCAGGAGAAATCCCGAATGAATTTTAGAAGAAATTATCGAAGGAATTCCAGGAGGACTGCTGGAGGAATTCCATGAGTAAATATAGGAGGAATTTCCAAAGAAGTTCTAAGAGAAATTATCTAAGAAATTCCAGGAGGAAACCCTGGAGAAATTTCAAGGGAACTCCACGACGGAGTATCAAATGA
The DNA here is from genome assembly GCF_035046485.1 of Aedes albopictus. NCBI lineage: Eukaryota > Metazoa > Arthropoda > Insecta > Diptera > Culicidae > Aedes > Aedes albopictus. The sequence continues at coordinate 352,422,420 of NC_085138.1, forward strand.
AAACTCTGAAAGAAATTCTGGTGGAATCCATGATTTAAGTCTAGGACGAATCCTCGAAGGAATTCCAGAAGAAATCTCCAAAGGAATTTCAGGAAGATTTCCTGAAGGAACTCTAGGAGAGACCCCAAAGAAGTTGTACGAGAAATCCCCGGAAGAATTCCAAGAAGGAGGTTTAAGTTGTATCTTCGAAGGAAATCCAGGAGAAATTCGCAAAGGCAGTTCAGGAGGAATCCACGACGGAATATCAGGAGGAATCCTTGAAAGAATTTCAGAAGGAATCCTTGAAGGAAGTCGAGGAAGAAACCCTGAAGAAAATCTAGGAAGAATCCCCGTAGGAATTCCAAGAGGAATCTTCGAAATAATTCCAGGAGAAATTTCCGAATGATTTCTTTGAAGAACTCCCAAATAAATTCCAGGAGGAATTCCCGTAGGAATTTCAGGAGGAATGCTCGTAGGTAGTTCATGAGGAACCCCTGAAGTAAATCCAAGAGGAATCCCCGAAGAAATTACAGGGCAAATTGCTGCAGGAATGCCAGGGGAAATACCCCAAAGAATTCCGGTTGCAATCTCCGATGCATTTCCAGGTGAAATTCTTGAAGGATTTTCAGCGGAATCTCCCGAGGGAATCTTTCTGGGTAGATGGATCCCTGCAGGATTTGTAAGAGGAATTTCCGAAAGATTGTCAGGAGGAGTCCCCGAAAGAATTCCTGGAGGAATTCCAGAAGGAAATACTTGAGGAATTCTTGTAGAAACTCCATGAGAGATCCCTAAATAATATCCTGGAGATATGCCTGATTATATTCCTAAGGTAATTTTTGAAGGAACTTTAACAAGATTCCCTGAAAGAACTCCTGTAAGAAATCTCCGATATAATTCCTGGTGCATTCGTAAGTCCTCCAGGAAAAATCTCAGAAAGAATCCCAAGAGCGATCCCTTGAAGAACTCATGGATGAATTCCTAAATGAACTTCTCGAGGAATCTCCTATTGTTATCTTGTAGGATTCTGAATGAACTTCCGAAGGAATCCCTGAAGAAATTCAGGATGAACCTCTGAAGAAACATCTTCATGAATCCCTGAAACTCCTGGAGGAATCTATGAAGAAACTCTTGGACTTATTTCTGTAAGAACTCCTGTATGAATGTCTAAAAGAACTTAATTAAATAGCCGTATTCGAATTTTGTCAAGACTAGATAAGCCATTTCAAAGTTAAATTCTATCGCAGTCGAATCCAAAAATCGTTAATTGCTGTTCGACAGAACAACACTGGACGAAAAATCAGCAATATTTGAGTCCCTGAGGAAGGTACCAAATGTAACCGAAACGTCGGACAAGATATAATAATAGCTGTATTTGAAATTTATCAAGACTGGAAAAGGCATTACAACGTAAAATTTCTAAAGGAACTTCAAAAGGAATCCCTGCAGGAACTCCTAGATTAATGTCTAGGACCTTCTTCCTGAAAGAACTTCTAACGGAACTCTTGATGGATCTCTAGGAGGCATTCCTGAACCCTCCTGGAATTGTTGAGGAGATCCCTGAAGGAATGCAAGGAATGCATGAATCCTTGAAAATGCTCATGAATTAATCTATGGAGGAACTTCTGTAGGAATATCTGAAGGAACTCCTAGATAAATCCCCAAAAGAACTCCTGAAAGAATTTCTGAAAAATTTCCATGAGGCATACCGAGAGGAATCCCTGAAGGAATTTCAGGAGGGATTGTTGAACAAATTTCAGGAAAGATTTCCTGAAGGAACCCTTGATGGAACTCCTGGGAGTGATTTCTGAAGAACACAGAACGCCAGGAGAAACCCATTGTTGGAATTCTAGAGGAATTCCTGGGAGATCTCCTAGAGGAATCTCTGACGAAACTTCTGAAAAAAAAAAGCATGTTAAAACTCCTAGAGGCATCCCTGAATCTCTGAAGGAACCACTGGAGACATCTTTGAAGAAACTCCTGAAGAGATCTCTAAAGGAACTTCTGAAGAATTCTTTGATTGGAATATTAGAGAAATCTTCGAAAGAGATTTAGTATTTCATCTCAACTTAATGTAAACAAAATTTTGTTCGTGCACTGATCACCGGCGTGAAAAATGAAAATCGGCGGCGTGACGAACATCGGCGTATGGCGCGCCGCCGATATCACGGTCGGCGTCGGCGTGGGGCAAAAAGTGTCGGCGGCGGCGGCGTGGCGCGGCGGCGCACAGGTCAACTTTGTAGCATGCGGCAAAAACAACTGTGCGTTTCATTTGCCCTGCTGCAAGGTCGGTGCCCAACTCTGTTCTCAACACTCGATGAACCAACGCTCTCCCATTGCACCAAGACGGGTGGTACACCCAGAGTGATCATACTAAAACCACTTTACAGAGCACTTTCTTCGAGGTCTGGAACACTTTTGTATCGCGCGACTAACATTTTTTTGCAAAATAGGTTCTGGGACCATTTGGGTAGGGTTACCTATTTTGGGCACTTGCTGCTATAACTCAGTAATTTTCTAACTGTTTGGTTTTGAGCATGGCTTGATGCAGTGCGTATCTGATCGTATCCCAAAAATCAAGTCAATCGGTTCAAAATTGAGTGAGTTATAGCAGCAAGTGCCCAAAATAGGTGCTCTTGCCCAAATGGTCCCAGACCCTTGTAAAAACTTTTGTTTAAAACTTTTCTCACTTCAATTAAAACTTTTCACATTTTGGCTTTTCGGCTCGGTCGGTGGTCCAAATGGGAAAGCCCTTCTCGTTCTCCCAGACCAACCAAGAAACCTCTTCCACAGACAAACAAACGTAACTCTTGAAGGAAATTCTTCAAAAACTTTTTCCCGGTGTCATTTTCATGAGCACACTGCCACCTGTTGGTAAAACCGCGCGCGACACTGTCGGCCATGATGGATTTCGATTTGACGTTTTGCTGACACGCACACTACTACACAAATTGCCTGTAATTTTCGTTTGCATCATTCAGCAACGTGTACACTGGCAAACGTCAAATCAAATGAAATTTGAATTGATCGTTAAATGCATGTACCAAGCCGTTTTGAAGAGTGTTACGTCTGTTTGTCTGTGCCTCTTCTATTTATATTCTATATATTATTAATTTCTACAATACATACGCTTCCGGTGTTATCTTGAATTCATTTCCTATACTAAAAATATTCCCGTCAGCGATCATCAGCTCCTCCGGGTTTCCTGTTGATCACTTTTTCATCTTCCAATACCTTCTACCGATCTACCGTTTGAATCAGTTTAAATCACCCACACACCTATAAAACTGATTCGAGCACTTCGTAATTGTTGCCTATATTCCAGGTGCAAATGAAGAAAACACCGCTTCTATTTGAAACGACCGATATTACATCGAACTGTTTGCTTCACAAGCACCCTGAAAAAAACACGCTTATGGATCACAGCGTGTGCATGGTGCCGCTGAGGGTTGCCGAAAACGCGACTGCTCGAGGGTTAACTAGATTGATAACATTTTACAGTAAAACCTCCATGAGTCGATATTGAAGGGACCATCGACTCAAGGAAATATCGAGAAGTGGAACAAAAATCCTTTGGGAAGCATTTTGAAGGGGCCATCATAGTAACCCAGAAATTATTTTTCCGTATGGAAAAATTTACCTCCATGAGTCGATATCGAGTCAAGGAACATCGACTCATGGAGGTTCGACTGTATATAGTAAGTTCCCTAAATATTTCTCGCGTTTAGTATCATACGGGCGTAACTACAATGATCGATTTCTCTTCATCGATTTTCTCTTTGGATTATTCCGGGCAATACGACCAATATTCGGATGATATCTCGGTGTGTTTCGATAAAGGACGACTAGGACTAGCATCTAAAACAACAAAAATAACCGAAAATGATTTGCCGGCCAAGTTATTAACCAAAGAGAAAATCGATGAAGAGAAATCGATCATTGTAGATACGCCCGTATGATACTAAGCGCGAGATTTGTGTAAAACTTTTTTTGTTCTATACAGTGTGTCAACATAGGTTAGCTTCTGTACGCAATCACACGCAACCCGATATCCGGGTTCCGCTGTATTTTTTTTTTAATTTAGAATCGTAACACACATGTAAGACCGTTAATGCTACTAAAAACTAAAGTTACTAAATTTTTACTCATATAGCCACAATATACCATCTCCGTTGATTGTACGTCGCCTATCACCCTTACTATTCCGAGATTGAACACTAACAGGCACAAAGATACTCTATGTCCAAGGAAGTCAAGAAAATTTCTTTTACAAAAAGTTCTATCAGAAATACCGTGTGTTCAAAATTGCTGCGGAAATTCTTCTTGAGATTTTTTTTGACAAGTTCCATTTGGTTATTTCTTTTCAAGAAGTTTTTGCAAATTTCTAGGTGAACTGCGTAGATTTTTTTTTTCTTTTGAAATTTTTTTCAATAATTCCTTTGAAGACTCCTTCGTCAATTCCCCTGGAATTTTTTTTCCGTTATTTCTTAGAGATTTCCTTCGGTAATGTGATTGGTATTTTCTTTAGGAATTCCTTTGACAATACCGAAGCGAGTTCAGTTGGAAATTTCTTTTTGAATACTTTAGGTAATTTGTTTGTAAATTCTTTGGTATTTCCTTAGGAAATTCCTACGGCAATTTCTTTCCAGAATTTTTAACCATTTCTATGGAAATCCTACCTTCAATCTCATTTGCAACTTCTTCGACAATTTACAATTAAACTCCATCAGCAATTAATTCTAACATTTACTCGATAATCGCTTTAGAAATTCATCAAAAAATTGGTTGCAATTAGGTTCTCTTTTTATACTACCGTCGTGCGGGGCTTCTTTATACACTTTTTCATGGTTTTTCAACTTTATGACATTATAACTTCCAGAGTAGTGAATAAATTTCCACAATTTTTACACACAATAATCGTGAGTATGTATGTAGAATGTATGCAAACTTTGAGCTAAATCCATCAATAAACAAAAAAGTTGTTCATACACCAATCGAACACATCTCATATAGAACTGGATGGGGGCTACTTTGGACATGTTTAACTCAGGCCCCTGACACGGCCTATATCAATGCATTGGAATCATGGTAGACAGGATGTCCTGGGCGCTAGTAAATAGCGCCCACTGTCAAATGCGAAAATATCAACAATTTTTTGTTTAACGTTTATTTTGGTTTGCTGATCAATTTTTGGAATCATTTTTTCCACCATTATGATCACAAAACACTTCAAACTCGCATTAATATTTATGTACGGTCAGAGCAGCATACGATTAGTTGAACAAAGCAACCCAACAAACACGCATTGAGAATGTGATTTCGTGTGTGGCTCACAACATCAAAGAAAACCTGCTTTTGTTGATTACACGCTCGTTTCAATTTGCACGAATATGAGTATAAGGCATTTAGATGTTGGCTACGATAAATTTCATTGATGCCAGGGGCCTGGTTTAACTATAACAAAATTCCGGGGTTATTTAGAAAACTATATTGTACCAATACTGTAGCATACTATATCGTACATGATTTCAATAAATATATGCGTTTTTAGATGGTTCTGTGCTATCTCTAATATTATGAGCAGCGTGATATTGTAATATAAACAGCCTTAAAAAAGGGACCATTAATCCTTTATTTAGGTGAAAAGGTCATTTGTAATGTATAACGATTCAAATATTCGATTGTATATGCTACGTTGATACATTTTGAATGAATTGATCAACCCTTTGCATACAGAGCAAATGTTCTGATACGTTATGTATATTTTATTGATTTATACGATGTTTTTTCGCGTCCTGACAAGCAATAAAGGGTCTGATTGAAAAACAATTTCAACCAAATGAAGGAGAGTATATTGCTTCATAATAGTCCCAAAGACATCAAACAGATTTGAAACATATTTTGGATTCAAAAAATCCATATTCAAAAGTGTTCAAAGTAGCCCCGCATTTTAAAAGTAGCCCCGTATGACGGTACCAAATTAACCCTCTAATACCCAAATTTTTTATTCTGATCTAAATATCATTTTTCGTCATCTAAAATCGATTTAAACATGTTTTGGAAGATGATTCTTTTCAATTCTCGATTTCGTGAATTTCAGTTTTTGATTTTTCTAATTTTTATTTTTGAACATCCCCAAACTTTTATATTTTTCCTGGTAGCCAATTTGGGGAACGGATTTTTTGAGATGAAAACATTTTGAGATTTTATGATTATTTTTGAAATATTATTATTTTAAATTTTTTTCACAGAAAATTTTATATTCCGTGTAATTTTAATGAAAATAATTTTAGAGTGTATTCGATTCCCTTAAACTATTAAACAAGGTTAGAATGATTTGGGAAAAATTTAAAATACATATGTTAATTGTAGCGATTCAATACAAAATAAACAATGACTTCTAAAAGGTGACTAAAACATCAATTTTTCAATGATTAAAAAAAATGTAAATACGCTTTAAAATACACAAAAAACCATTTTGAGATATACAGAACAGTCCTAAATATTAGCCAAAAATTAAAAAAAAAATGATTTTCCACGAAACAAAAATTACTAAAATGCTCAAATGGGTTAAGCCAGATCTTCAACATCGTGTCGAAATTCAACATGGAAAATATGTTTACGACCTTTAAATAGTAGAAATAGTAGAAAGTGAAAGCTTTCAGATATTTTTGTCTATCTCCTGTACCTTAACGTCGTATACAAGACTGATGATTTGAAGGGGTTTTTGTTCTATTTTAAAGCAAAGTTGCACACTTCATACTTTGTTCGCAATTAACGCTTCAATTGAGCTGAATTTTTACTGTAATTCGTCAATATCGTGTATTGAGAAGTGCATGATGAGAAAAATTTATTTTATTGTTTATTTCTTATTTAAAAAAAATCATATCTATTAGAATGGGTCAACGTTGTATGGAGAAACTTTTAAATTTGATCATATCAACCCGGAACAACAGTTATGCCACAAAAGTTCATCTTATTGGACGGAGTGGCTTAATTTCCTCAACAGGGGAGGAAAAAAACCCGGAACGAATCTTTTTCAATCTACAGGGGATAGACAAAATGATCGGGACAGACAAACTTTTCACTTTTCAAAAGTGTTCAACTAGCTGTAACTTTTCGAAAAGTGCATCAAATATTCTTATTTTTTCCAGTAAAGCTAGTTGTGTATCAGTGGTTCAAATTTGGAGAAGATCGGGCTATTCTCCATGAAGATATAAAGATTCTTGAAAAAGGTATAATTATCCGATAGCCAATTTCGAGCTGTTATATCTCCGGATTCAATAAACCGAATGCAATAAAATTTCGACCATTTCTGACTTATATAATTAGCTATGAAAAACATTTGACTTAACTTACAATTCTTAACACGGAAGAAAATTATAACGATTAGATTAATTTTCTAATAACATACCAAATTATCCAAAACTTCAACATCGTTTCAAAATTCATTATGCAAATTATAGTTCATTTAATTTCCCTATAATTGACTTATATGTAAATGTGTTTTTAAGGAAAGTAACAACATACCCGCCAATAAATTAAAAAGGTAATTGTATGCATATCAAAAATTGACCAATTAACTGAAAAATCGTGAAATAAATGAAATTGTTATAACTTTTCTATTGGTAAATATTTCAAGTTAGGTCAAACGTTTTCCAGAGTTCATTATATAAGTCATAAATGGTCAAAATTTCATTGCATTCGGTTCATTGAATCCGGAGATATAACAGCACAAAGTTGGCTATCGGATAATTATATCTTTTTCAATCCCAAATTTGGACCACTGATACACAACTAGTTGATGAACTTACAGTGAAAATTTTAGAATATTTGATGCACTTAGTTGAACATTTTTTGAAAAGTGATCATTTTGCCTGTCCCGTTCATTTTGTCTATCCCCTGTATATTAGCGTCTAAAACAATTGTGCAAAATTTGGGAGCGATTGGTTGCGTCCCCGTATTCCGCATTGCGATTGATATTTGTATGGAAGTTAGTATGAGAAAACGTACTTTTTTGCATTTCACTCATAAGTTTAATTCTTTTGTCTAATACCATGTAACTAATAACGTTCAAGTATAGCCTAGGATATGCCGAAAAACTTTGCCGAAGATCGCAAAATGATCCGACGCTTGCGAAAAAAGTTATTTGCCTGGTAACTTAGGCCAAAAGTTGAGATTTTATTATTGACCGGGCTATCTGTACGTTATAACTTTTTTCACAATTGTCGGATCACTTTGCGGTCTTCGGCAAACTTTTTCGGCATATCCTAGGCTATACTTCAACGTCATTAATTAGATTGTTCTAGACAAAAAATTTCAATTTATGAGAAAAATGCAAAAAGCACGTTTTCCCATACTAAATTCCATACAAATTTCAATCGCAATGCGGAATACGGGGAAGCAACCAATCGCTTTCAAATTTTGCACAGTTGTTTTGGATGCTAAAAGGAATCGAAAAAGCTTTGTTCCGAAAAATCGACTTTGTTGACCCAGTCTAATTATCTACATAAATAAAATTGGAATGGTGTTTGTATGTTACAAATAGGCTCGGGAACGGGCCAACGGATTTACAAAATCAACGACTCTTGCATGCGTGTGCACAGGTGTGCTCGTGCTCCGAGGTGCTCGCGCAAAAAAAATATGGAAATCGACCGAGAAAGCAGTAACAACGGGAAAATTTGAAACTTCATTTTTCGGGGAATTCTCCACCGACCGGTATATCAAAAAACGCAGTAGGCATGCAGTACGATGTTTGCCGTGACAACTAGTATTCAATATATCTTGGAAATTTTGATAAATTTAAGGAGATCGTCCCATAATCTCGCCAATAGCTCGACTTTAATCAATCTGACGCAAAAGCTGCATTCAGAGGACCGGAAGGTTTGATAATCAGCTTTATTTTTAGCTAAAAGATTCAAAATTAGTTAATTGTAGCGTATGATATTTGAGTTTTAGTAATTTCTAAATAGGGAAAATTACCTATTATTAATCACAACTTTACTTACACTCCCGTTCAAAAGTTTGGGGTCACCCCCTCAAAAACATGACATTTTTTTAGGCCCATATCTTCGCCAATTTGCGTCCGATTTCAAAACCCTAGGTTTCATTCAAAAGATAATAAGTCAAAGAAACTTTGAACATGATTTAGAAGAAACTTTTTCAAAAAGTTTTGTATGTAAACATAACCCAAAGTTGCCAAATTTCCTAAAAAATGGTTAACGCAGTTTAAATAATAACATCTAACTTTAGCTGTCAACGAATGAAAATGAATCAACATCTGATTGACAAGTATAGACACTCATACTGTCCGAATCGGCTACGTTTCTGCTGAATTTTAACTTTAATTTCCAGAGCCTTATCTCTAAAGAATCTCTAGGGAAATCTTTGAAGAAATGCTCGGGGATTTTTTAGAGAAACTACCCGAGGATATACGGAACGTAACCCTCAAGACATTCCCGAAGGGATCCCGTAAGTAGTTTCTGCAAGAACCTTTACAGGAGCTCCGGATAAATCGCTTAAGTAATTTCTGAAAAAAAAACTTTACTGCAATCTCCGTATATGTCTCTAGAGGCATTTCTTTAACATTTTCTGAAAAATCATTGAAAGAATCCCTATTGCAATCTTTGAAGAAATCTCTTTGAGAAATCCATGGAGGAATTCCTGGAAAAAAGTACTGGGAAAACGTCTGGAGCAGTTTAAGGAGAAACCATAGCAGAAATGAATTGTTAAATTCTAGCATGAATTCCAGAGTTTCCAACAAAATTTTTTAAAGGGATTTCAGGAGCAATACCAAGGGATTTTCATAAAGAAATACCAAGAAGTAACCCTGGAAAAATCTGAAGCGGGACCCCCGGGAAATCCATAGAGGATGCCCAATTGGGAAATCTAACAGAGGAATCATAGTGAAATCTCTATGAAATTCTTGTATGAGTAATTACTGAAGGCATTAATAAATGAAAACTTTGCGAAATTCTTAGAAGGATCCCTGAAGGAATCCTAAGAGGAATTCTTAAACAATCCTTAGGAAAATCGCTAGATTTATTCATCAGTAGGTTGGCTCCAGGGGCACGTTCTCTTCCATTTGGGAAATTTATGCCTCCCGTAGATTTATTCATGGACTAAAGCACGCAGTAATTCATATAGGAATTATTGCAGAAGTATCTACAGAATTCTCTTAGTACATCACTAGAATTCAAGATTCCTGTAGAAATCACTGGATAAAGTCCTACAGGAATAGCAGCAAGAATTTCTGAAGGAATCTCATCAGGAGTTCGTCAATCTGGGGGTATCATAGGAAGAATGCATGAATAATTCTTAATAAAATGTCTGAAAAGGAGAAATTTCCAGATTTTTTTGAAGAAACTCCAGCAGATGTTCCAGGACTATCCAAACAGATATGTATGGAGAAAAGCCAGCAGGATGTCTTGAAAGAATCGCTAGGAAAATCCCTGGATAAATCCACGTAGCAACTGTAGGAGGAATTATTGGAGAAATCCTTGGAGAAACCCCTGGATACATCGCTGTAGGAGTTTATGTAGAACATTTTTGAGAAAAAATGCTGTCAGAATATCAGCAAAACTGTTGGAGGAATCCTAGCAAGAGTACCAGAACAAGTCTCAAGGAAAGCTTCTGGAGAAATGCCTGAGAAGATCTTAAAGAGACACACATTAATGAATCGTTAAAATTCCCGGAAGAATTCCTTTAAAAATTTCCGACGGTCCAGCAAAAATTCTTGCAAGAAACCACGCAAAATTTCTTGAAGGAATCGCAGCAAGAATTTTTGGGGGAATTCTATCTCGAATTCAATGAATGATATACAATTCTCACAGCAATTTTTTAAGCAATCCACTACAAATCTCATAATAAATCTTGACAAACATGTAAAAAAGGGCGGAACAACCATTGCATATCTCAACTTCTTCCACTCCGTCTAGGCGTATTTCAATTTATTTATGCAAATTTATCCCGTTATCAGATAGAATGGAGTCTGCTCCATCTGTTACTGGTCAGAGATAACATGAAAAATGAGCCATGTGCTCAGAAGGAAGGGAGAAGAAAAAAATCGAAATGGTTGTTGCGCCCTTTTCAAATGTTAGCCTATCTGGATCAATCCAAACAAGTAAACCTAGAGGAATCCCAGAGATGCCGGAAAGAAGTAAATAGATGGACTTGTAATCACAAGCAGCGTTTATTGTTTGTTCTGTTCCAGAGGAAATTAAAAAGAATAGTCTTTAAGCCCATATAGCCGATGTGGTAAGCGCACGTGCAATCAGCAAAACCATACCGAGGGTGACGAGTTTGATTCCCGGTTAGCTCAGAATCCATTTCATAATCGACATTTTCTTAACTACAATTGTGTATAAAATATCTTCATGACTACCACACGATATATGTACAAATGCAAAATAAACATTGGCTGTGGGGGATCTCAGTTAAAAATTGTTAAAGTTCTCATAAAATACTAAGCTAAAGAGCAGGCTGTGTCCCAGTTGGAACGTTACGCCAAGAAGAGAGAGAGCTGGAATCTTTTAGCAATTTAAAATAATATTGGTTTAAAACATTGGCGAGGGTTGGGTGATAAAATTGCCTCAATGTGTTAGTTTTCAAAAAAAGTTTGGCCGTTTTCAAAAGTTACACGAGTTTTGTTCATTGCGTAATTTTTCTATGACGCCTAAAGACATGAACTGCATTAATAATGATTATAAAATGGAAATTCTGAATGAAATACAAATTTATTTTTTGTAATTGCGTTGCGAATTCCCCAACTTTTCACTCGCGGAAACAATATTAAAACGGCCTGCTTTCCTTCACTGAAGCAAACGTGCCGAAAAGTAGTACTTTTCGGCACTCTTTAGAGTACTGAAAAGTACTACTTTTCGGCACTTTTGCCAGCATACACTTTTTGTTAAATACCGCTACTTCCGTAGATACAGTTGCTGCTTCTACATGCACTGAGCAGTTCGAATCCGAATCAGGACGATTCAGATTCTGATTTAAACTGCCAATCAGGCGTAGAAACATAAACTGAACCTACTTTTGCTTTTGCTTATGATGCTGCATGACGACGACTGGAGCTTGAAAACTTGCGACAGTTGGCCTACCATAGCCTACCTGATCAAAGAAAATACTATGCACTACGTCCTGTCGCGCATGGAGGCTCGCACGTGGTTGCTGCTGATATACGTTTGTGTGGCTAGAGAGATTATACTGTACGGGTATTTTTGCAATTACAAAAAACTTTGTATGCAACGCGTTGCAAAACTCGATTTTTTTCAGCACTCGTCGTATTTATCCAACTCGGCAAGCCTCGTTGGATAAACGTACAACTCGTGCTGAAAAAATCATCATTTTGCAACTTGTTGCATAAATAACTATTTTACTTCAAAAAAGGCTGACAAAATCGGGTCAAAAAGCTGACAAAATCGGGGATAGACAAAATCGGGGGTAGACAAAATCGGGGGCTGACAAAATCGGGTCCCCACTGTAAAACCTAGGATTTTGAAATCGGACGCAAATTGGTGGAGATATGGGCCTAAAAAAATGACATGTTTTTGAGGGGGTGACCCCAAACTTTTGAACGGGAGTGTATATTCGTGTAAACTACCTTTTTACTGTTTTTTTTATTAAATTAGCATATGCTCATTGAACTGCATAATTGTATGTGGGGGCTGTGTGTTTATTACGTAACGGTAATCACAGGGTCTGTAAGTTTTTTGTATGAGAACCCACTTTTTATTTGTATGGCGCGAAAGGTTTCTCAAGCTCTCCTCCCTCTATAAACCTCTACGTCATTAATGGACAGCTTTTTACTAAATCGAAATAGATTGTATTTAATGTATCCACTGATTCTTTATTCTTACCATAGAATTGCTGTTTCACAATTTTTTTTTTCAAGTTGGGTTTTATCAACAAAATTTCATATTTTCATGAAAATAAACCATTTTTTTCAAAAATTCGTTTTTTTTTCATGTAAAAAATGAAGCTGTACGTTTTACAGAATTTCTTAGCAATATATCTATATCAGCTTATCAAATACTATTTTATAGGGACTTTTGTTTCTATGAGCAGTACATTTAAAAAAATAAAGACACTATTTTATTTTCAATGACCATATGTGATGTTGTAAATATAATTCTATTTTTCTTAAAATCTGTACGTGTTGCAGAATTATAAGGTATGATAAGAATTCAGCAAATTGTCCTTATATATTTGCACAGTCAGGTTTTTTTTTCGCGCCGAGGATACGTACCGCGCTGATTCGTGAACTCGGTCCAAAAACTGTACGTATTACACAAATTCTTGGGTCAGATACCGAATCAATGGATCAAAATCTGTTGAATATAAATATTGGTTATGATTAGCAGATTAAAAAAATAAAATTATAAACAGAGTATTTTATTTTTAATGAAAATATAAACTTGACGAATTAAACCCCATTATTCTCAAAAATTGTGTGTGTTACAAAAGTTCTTAGGTTAGTTTCCGAATCGGTGGATGAAAAAGTATTGAATATAATTTTTGTTTAAGCAGATAAAAAGATTGAAATTGTTAAGACAATAGTTTATTTTTCTGAACAAATTTGTAAATAAACCTCATTAAAAATTGTACGTGTTACACAAACTCTTAAGTCAGATTCTGAATCAGTTATTTGAAATTATAAAGACAATATTTTTTTCAAAATTATAAAGACACTATCTTTCATATTTTCAAATTTTGTGAATAAAACTATTTTTCTCAAAAAGTTTACGTGTTACACAAATTCTTATGTCAGATTACGAATCAGTGGATCAAAATCCATTAAATATAAATATTGTTTATGATGAGCAGATAAGAAAAAATAAATTATAAAAACAATATTTCATTTTTTAAGAAAATATGAAATTTTGTGAATGAAAGTCTATTTTGCTCAAAAACTGTATGTGTTTCAGGAATTCTGAAGTCAGATTCCGGATCAGTATATGAAAATCTATTAAATATCAATATTGGTTAAGATGAGCGGATAAAAAAAAATTAAAATTATAAAGACAATATTTTATTTTCCATGAAAATATGAAATTTTGTGGATCAAAATCCTTTTCTCAAAAATTCACGTGTTACAGGAATTCTTAGATCAGATTACGAATTAGTTGATCAAAATCTATTAACTACAAAATATTGGTTAAGACGAGTAGATAAGAACTTCAAATTTAAAAAGACAATAATTTTATTTTCTCTGAAAATATGAAATTTTCTGAATAAAACCCCATTTTTCTCAAAAACTGTACGTGTTACTGAAATTCTAAGGACAGATTCTGGATCAGTGGATCAAAATCTATTGAATATAAATGTTGGTTGAGATGAGCAGATAAAAAATAATAATATAGAGACAACAGTTTATTTTCTATGAAAATATGAAATTTTGTGAAAAAAACCCATTTTTCTCAAAAACTGTACGTGTTACAGCAATTCCGAAGTCAGATTCGGAATTAGCGGGCCAAAATCCATCGGAAATGGACCAAGTGGTCAAAGTGCGTGATCCACTGTCGACCAGTGTATCGGTCGTTTTGTTCTCTTCGTCTTAGGGTTTTTTTTTTTGAAACCTATTGAACTCAGAGTTGGTTTCAAATCCTTCCCAACTAAGCTGAATTATATGAGTTTCAGGCAATTTGGCTGACAAAAACCCCCATGACGAAGGGAACAAACCTGCCGATAATACTCATTGTCACCCAATATGGAAAACAAAAAAAAGTTCTATTTTTTATTTTTTAAAGCACGGTCTCGAAATCTGCACGGGATTATGCATGTAAAGTTATGATCATTGATGGACACGACTTTTGATTTATTACCGAGTGTTATTTACATGTCAATATTTTTTTTTTTGGGTAATTATTAACTTCACTTTTGCCCAGTGAGAATTGCAGTTTTGATGTTGTTATTTAAAAATTAATTTTAACATATTGTTCCTTCTTTCTCTTTGCAGGTATGATAAGGTGATAATAAGCGTAAATTTTACGTAATGTTTCTGGTATATGCGTAAGTAGTTATTTAAGTGAAATCACAGGAAAACAAACGTAACACTGTGTGTGTAATTTCACTCACCTCTCGGAGAATCGCCATCATAGCTCTCTCACAATTTTGGTATGCGTTTGTGACCCTAACTTAGATTAAGTTACAAGGTATTTTTTTCGTGAATTTTAACTAATTCTTCACACTACAAGGTAAAAATCTGCCATCCACTGTTTTTTGATAGCATGCTCCTGAGCCATTGAGACCTTGAAATAATGATTTGTTTGGATAAATAGAATCGCAGCTGATGCACGCTTTAGCCGTTGATGTTTAGATCTCGGTTTATCTGAGTTTACATAGGAAATCCTGTTTGTGACTTTCTGGCGAAAACATCGTCATAAAACCGCAAAGCCGTGATTCAACTCAAGATTATTGTTTTGTTTTGAATGTTTTTGAGAGAACTTATTATAAAAAATATGCAGAAACGAGTTTCACCCACCGAAACCTAATGCTAAACTACTACCCTCCTAGTCACAAACTGGAACACTCGCAATCCGTTTCGTGTACCGAGATACGCTCAAACTGACCCACAATGCCGACCGACAGTCAAATATTCACTTGACTACGCGTTGGACAGCAAATTTACGTCGTAAACACATCAAAATAAACGCCACGTCCACGTCCTGTGCTGTTTCGGGGTTTTTATTTTGTTTGAGGCTGTGTAAAGCAAGCATCTTTTGTTGCAATTGGACACAAGCCGCTCTGCTCTGGCTGGCTGCTGAATGGAGAGCACGCAACGCGAGCAAGCATCATCAACGATTTTATTTATACTTAATTTGCGGTGTGGCGCTCGGCGAAGATGCGTCTCTGGTTGATTCATGAACGACAGATTTGTTTTTATAGACAGTCGACGGTGACGGCGAAGATGATGATGGTTCCGCCCGATGGTCGGGTTTCGGATTTCTCACTACGATGGTCCCGTCCCATTCATTCATCATACTTGAGGCAATTGGGTATATTTTAGAGGAATTTGCGCAATCAGACGTAGATTGCGGTAGTAAATCAGGTCTATGTAAACAATTTTGAAAATATTGGCACATAAACCGATTAGACCAGATTTTGTTGAACTCGGTGTGTAATTCACACATTTATTTTCTTACTTTAAAGACATAACCAACAATAGTAAACCCCAAACCGGATCAGTAGCGAAAACCAACTTTGCAGGTTGTGGTCCGGCATTCTTACAATATGCCCTGCCCGCAATATTCTACCGACTGTGGCCACCTTCTGGATGCAGGGTTCGCCGTAGAGTGCAGTGAGCTCGTGGTTCATTCTTCTTCGCCACACACCGTTCTCCTGTACACCGCCGAAGATCGTCCTTAGCACGCGTCGCTCGAAAACTCCGAGTGCTTGCAGGTCCTCCTTGAGCATGATCCATGTCTCGTGTCCGTAGAGGACCACCGGTCTTATTAGTGTTTAGTACATGGTGCATTTGATGCTTGGGTGATTTTTTTAGACCGCAGCTTCTTCTGGAGCCTGTTATAGGCACTACTTCCGCCTTCGAATTTCACGGCTAGCATTGTTGTCAGCCGTCAGTAAGGATCCGAGGTAGACGAATTCCTCCACCACCTCGAAGGTATCCCAGTCTATCGTCACATTACTAGGAAACGTCCATAAATTACGTCACGCTTTGAGGGGGGAGGGGGGTGTTCAGCAAAGTGTGACGACTCATACAAAAATTTCAGAGGTCCCATACAAAAAGTGTGACATAGGGGGGAGGGAGGGTTGAAATTGATCGATTTTTGCGTGACGTAATTTATGGACGTTCCCCTACAGACCGTGTTTGGTTCCACCTACCAGCATGTACTTTGTTTTGGGGGGCATCCATAAAGTACGTCACGCTTAGAGGGGGGAGGGGGGGTTCTGAAAAGTGTGACAAGCAATGTATTAGGTATAGGAAAAACCCGTACGAAGGGGGGAGGGGGGGTTGAAAATTCCCATTTTTAGCGTGACGTACTAAATGGATGCCCCCTTGGACGCATTCACTAATAGCCCGACCTTAGCCTTTTCGCGTTTCAGGCGAGTGTATAGTTCTGCCACCGTTCCAAATGTTCTGGCGATAATGTCCATGCCGTTCGCAAAGCACACACATTGACCGGATTTTGTAAAAATCGTTCCTCGGCTGTTGAGCCTGGCTCGTCACATTATACAATACGAGCAATGTTGAAGAGTAGGCATGAGAGTTCGTCACCTTGTCGCAGTCCCCAGCGAGATTTGAATGAACTGGATAGTTCACCCGAAACCCTTACCCAGTTTTGCACACCACCCATCGTTGCTTTAATCAGTCTAGTCAGCTTCCCAGGAAAGTCGTTTTCGTTCATGATTCTCC
Source organism: Aedes albopictus (assembly GCF_035046485.1). Classification (NCBI taxonomy): domain Eukaryota; kingdom Metazoa; phylum Arthropoda; class Insecta; order Diptera; family Culicidae; genus Aedes; species Aedes albopictus. Next base: position 352,439,773 of record NC_085138.1, read on the forward strand.
ATAGCTCTGTGCGGTCGATATTGTGGTATACCGCTTTGAAGTCGATGAACAGGTGATGCGTTGGGACCTGGTATGTACGGTATTTCTGGAGGATTTGATAACTTTTCACGAACTCATTCGTTTTAGGTGACAGACGACGGAAGATGATCTGGGATAGCACTTTGTAGGCAGCATTCAAAATAGTGACTGCTCTGAAGTTCTCACATTCCAAATGGTTGCCTTTCTTGTGAATGGGGCAAATTACCCCTTCCTTCCACTTTTCCGGTTCTCCCAGATCCTGACTATCAACTGGTCCGACAGGTGGCCAACTTTTTTGGGCCCATCTTGATGAATTCAGCTGCGACACCATTCATACCAGCTGCTTTGTTGGTTTTGGGCTGTTGAATGGCATCCTTAGCTTCCCTCAGTGGATTCATTTCCGTCCTCCGATGCACTGACATCGTCGTTTCCTCCGTTGCCGTGGTCTCCCATGCCTACGTTCTCCACGCCATTCAGGTGCTGAACGAAGTGCTGCTTCCACCTTTTGATCACCTCACGTCTATCCGTCAAGAGGCCTCCGTTCTTATCCCTGCATATTTTCGTGCCGCGAAACCTTTGCGAGATGCGTTGAGCTTTTGGTAGAACTTCCGTGTTTCTTAGGAACGGCACAGCAGTTCATTTGTTCACAATCCGCTTCTTCCAGGCAGCGCTTTTTCTCCCGAAAAAGGCAAGACTGCTGTTTCCGCTTTAGCTTGTAACGTTCTACGTTCTGTCGGGTCCCTTGCTGCAGCAGTACCACCCGCGCTGCGTTCTTCTCCAAAACCATTCTGCATTCTTCGTCGAATCATTTATTCCGTCGATTCCATTCCACGTACGTACCCGATTGTGCTGCTTTCAGCAGTCTTCTAGAGGGGCCTCGTCGAACTTGCCCTCGTCTGGCAACGTGGACTCGAGATTCTGCGCGTTTGCTGAGGCGACATCCGGTTGCTTCATTGTACAATGGCGGTCACCAGTACCGTACGTACATTGTTGACGACGGAAAGTTTTGGGCGTAGTTTGACTATCACCAAATAGTGGTCGGAGTCAATATTGGCGCCACGATAGGTCATGACATCGATAATGTCGGAGAAATGCCAACCGTCAATCAAAACGTGGTTAATTTGCGATTCCATCTGCGGTAGTGATCTTTAGATGTAACGATAACGGAAGCTGTGCTCGAAGTAGGTGATAAGTATGGCCAGGCCATGTTCTTTGAGGTGAAGAAATCAATTAGCATTGGTGTAGCTAGGATTTTTTTTCTGGAGGGTAACCAGAGGGGTCCTGACTTGAAATGACTTTTAAGCGGCATTGGCAATCATATCATAGATTTTGCAGTTGATTTCGAGTAATCTTAATGACTGTTTTAGACTTTTTCTTAGTTTCGTAAACTATTTGAGTATAAACGAACATTTCCTCCAGCAATTTGTACATAGCTTACTGCAGAGATTCCATCATGGATGCATACAGAGATTCCTTTAAGAATTTATCTAGGGATTTCACCAGACATTTCTTCATGGATTTGTCCTGCACACCAAGAAAATATCATGTAATTTTAAGTGTCCTGAACCTGACATATACGAGCATCTTGAAAAACACAAATTTAGAGGTTATAACATGTAAATTTACGTCTTTCAAGACACCCCAAAATAAAACTTATTTTTTCTTAGCGTCTAGCAATCGCTAGAACCGATTTGACAGATAAAACATAGAAAAGTAAAGTATTGTCATGCATGGGATTCGAACACCGGATCTGCTGATCGTGAGCCACATCTCTTACCACTCGGCTATTTCACCGAGTTAAGAGGTGGCTGATGAACGTGATACTGATTCTACGTTTCTGGTGAAACGGATTTGTTGACATCTAACGCAACCAACCAGCACTTACATGATGCGCGTAAAATTGAGTCCAATTTGTGTTTCAGTCTTGAAACGTTTACGTTTTTTGGTGATTCCGTTTCGTGGAAATTTCAGAATTTCTAAGTGTGTGGGATATCTTTATAGGTTCCTCCAGTGATTGTTTCTTTGAAGTGTTTCAGGTGCTTCACGGCTCCCAGTGCTTCTTTCGAGTTTTCCTTCAGGAATTTCTCCACAGATCCTTAAAGGTATTTCTGAAGGCATGGCTTCAGAGATTTCTTCAGGGGTTTCTCCGTATATTTCTTCCAGAAGTCTGCTAAAGATTTCTCCAATAATTCCATTTAGGCCGTCTTGCAGGGATGTCACCCAGAAAATATTTCAGAAAATTTTACTACAGATTATTTGAAACTAATGATTAGTCCATAAATGGCTGAAAAATTTTGTATCAAAAATCCTTTAGGACTCTATCCAAGTATTCCTTTAATAATTCGTCCAGAAATGACTGCAGACTTGGATTTCTTCAGATTTTTTATCCAAGGATTCCTACAGAAATTCTTGCAGGAATTTGCTGAAAAAGCTCTCCTGAGGTTTCCTTAGGAATTCCTCATGGGATTGCTTGCGGGATTCTTCATGGGGTTTCTTCAGAAATTCCTCCAAGAATTCCTCCAGGGATACACCCGGGATTTTAAGTGTAGAATTAGCATAAGTTAAAATACACAGTAATAAAAATTAAAAAAAAAAACACCCGGGAATTTCTTACATGATTCTTTCAGGAACAACTTCAGAGATTAATTGTTAAATGTCTTTAAGAACTCTGCTTGAGATTCGTCCTAGAATTCTTTCAGAAACTCCCCCAGGAATAATTTCAAGACTGCCTCCAGGAGCTGTTAAGAGATTCCCTTAGGAATTCCTAATAGGATTGCGTCCGAGATTCCTCCTGGGGTTTCTTCAGGAACTGCTAGAGGGATTCCTCCAACTTTACGTTCTCTTCTAAGGATTCCTTCAGGATTTCCTCGGAAACTTCAGTGACTTCTTAAGTACTTCCTCGAGGGATTTTTTCAGAAACTCCTCCTGGCATTCCCTCAGGAATTGCTTCTTGGATTCCTTCAGGAATTCTTCCTGGGATTCCTCCAGGGATTCCTCAAGGAATTCCTACAGAAATCCCTCCAGGAATTCTTCCAAGATTCCTCTGTGAATTCCTGCAGGGATTTCTCTAAAAATTCCTACAGGAATTCGTCTACGAAACTCTTCAGGAATTCATCTAAAGATTCCTCCAGAGATTCCTCCAAGGAGATATTTCAAGAAATTCCTCTAGAGATTTTTCCTCTAGGAATTCCTCCAGGAATGCTTCCATTGGTACCTCCAGGAATTTCTCCTGAAAGCACTCCAGTGATTCCTAAAGGAAATCCTCCAGGAATTCTTCCAGGGATTCCTCATGGAATTCATGCAGGGATTCCTCATGGAATTCATTCAGGGATTCCTCATGGAATTCATGCAGGGATTCCTCATGGAATTCATGCAAGGATTCCGCCAGCAATTCCTCTAAAGATAGGGGTTCCTCCAGGCATTTCTTCAGGTGTTCCTCTAAGGAATCCTCTAGAGATTGCTCAAGGAATTCTTCCAGGAAATCTTCCAAGGATTTCTTCAGAAACTCTCTCAGGTACTCCTAGGAGTTCCTTTAGGAGTTTCTCCTGGCATTCCTCCAAGACGTCATCCTAGCATTTTTCCAGGAACTCCTTCAGGAATTAATCCAGAAATTCCTACAGCAATTCCTTCAGGAAATTCTCCAGGAAATCTTCCAGGGATTCCTTCAAAAATTGTTTCATGAAATTCTTCAAGAATTCCCCCTTCGGGAATTCTTTCATGGTTTCCTCTAGAAATTTCTCCACCAGGTTCCTCCAGAGATTCCTCCAGAAATTCATCCAGATATTCCACCCGAAATTCCTACATGAATTTGCCAGAAACTATTTCAGGGATTCCTCTAAGGATTCTTCCAGAAATTCTTTCAAGAATTCCTCCTGAAGTTTCCCCATAAATGCCTCTGGAAATTTTTCTCAGAATTTCTTCAGAAATTTAGCCAGAGATCCCTCCCAGAATTTCTCCAGGAATTCATTCAGAGATTCCTCCAGGAATACTTCCAGGGATAATTCTACGGGATTTCCCCAAGAATTCAATCAGAGATTTCTCCAGGAGTTCCTCCTGGGATTCCGCCAGGATTTACTGAGGTTTCTCCAGAAATTGCTTCAGGGAATCCTCCAGGAGTTCATTCAGGGATTTTTCCAAGAACTCTTCCAGGAATTCTTCCAATAATTTCTCCAGAAACTTCTCAAAGGATTCACCCAGGAATTCCTTAAGTGGTTTCTTCAGATATTTATCTAAGGATTCCTCCCAGAAATCCTCTAGGGAATCCTCCAGGAATTCCTCCGAGGATTTCTCTAGGAATTCATCTAGGTATTTGTCCGAAAATTCTTCCAGAGGACCCTCCCAGAACTCCTCTTGAGAATCCACCAGGAATTCATCTAGGACCAGCAACCCAGGGGTTGCTCCAGGCATTCGTCCAGGAATTTCTCCTGGGATGCCTTCAGGAAATTCCTCCAAGAACACCTCTCGCGATTTTTTCAGGAATTCCTCCATGTATACTTTCAGAAATTCCTCCAGAAATTTCTCCTAGGATTCCGCCAGGAATTTGTCCAGAAGTCCCTCAAGAGATTCCTCTAAGGATTTTTTCAGGAATTCCTCCAGGGATTTCTCCAAGAATTCCTCTAGAAATCCGTCCAGGAATTCCTCCAAGGGTTTCTCAACAAATTTGTCTATATAAACTATTAGGGTTGAATTAAAGTGGGAAGTTTCTAAGTTACGATGATATTGGTATTTTTGGTGTATTCCTGGGGGAATATTTACCGAATCATTCAAGTTGACCTATCAATTTCAGTTGGCATCAATGAAAATTGATGAAACAATTGTGCGAGCCGCGCATACCTACCACGACCTAAACCGCACGGTGTCAAAATGCCGATTATTATCGAACATTCATGTACCTCGGATTTTTCTTCGAAAATGATTAGTATTTGGGCTATATATTCATAATCGGAAAACTAGAAAATATTTCATCGGCGAAAATTTTTCCATACATTTTGTATGGGAGGTTTTTTTGGGCTAAAATAGTAATTATTGATTTTTAGTATGGAAAATAGCTAAAAACTCATCTAACTCAAATTTTCCCCGATAAAATATTTTCAAATTTTGCATTTATAAATAATAGGCGAAATTCTAACATTCTCTGAAGAAAAATCTGAGGTACATGAAAGTTTGATAATAATCAAAATTTTGACACCGTGAACCGGAGATGGAGTGCGTGTTGAACAAGAACCCATTCCTCGACAAAAGAAGCGGTACATTTTTCGAGAGAACAAAGAAAAAGCATGAAAAATAATTACAAGTTCGACAAGTCCGGGTGGAAAACAGTCACTCTCTCTTAGCGCCGTCCACTAGTGCAGCTTAAGTGGTTTCTTTTGTTCTTGCCTTTGTAGGGAACCCAAATTGGTCACGCAAGGCTCCACCATATATATGGTGTTGTTCTTTATCGGTATCAATTAATCAGCACAACTTCGGCGAATTGTCTTTAGATTGAGATTGATTACTGCCGAGGTCCAAGCAAAACCGACGACACAACGTGTAATGTTACGTTTAATAAGATTTGGGTAGTCTTGGTAGCATAGCTCACAAGAACAAGCGAGAGATTAAAAACCTAAACGTGCGCTAAAAGAGTAAGATCTCAAACAATACCCATCAAATCTACTGACTGCATTGCCATTTAACTGACATTCCGTACAGTTGTAAATTTCACGTTCAAGACGAAAATCCTTCCCATCTTGCGAAGATCATGGTCCCAATCTATCTCCCGAGCCGAAATAAAAGGAACGCGACTAATTGCTGCCAATGATGCTACCGACTACTACTGCTGAAATCACGGTTTATCTCATCTGTTGTTGTTTAGCCCGTCGAGCAATCATCATCTACGACGACGACGCTGTTCGTCAGTTGATTTACGGTTTGTGTACCCGGCTGCTGTAGGGATCCGCCCGCCGGCCGATGTACAACGGAATTAATCCAAAGACCACGCGGGGCCACCTCCTCTATATATGAAATATACTATTTCGGGTCGACATTGTTTGCGCTTGGAAGTGCTTCATTAAATTGAAACTCGGTAGCTAAGGAAGATTAATTGGATCGTTTATAAATATCAGACCGAACAGAGCAAATGTGCGAACAGAATAGAACACGCCGCTTGTTATTGTATTCCTTGCGTTATGTAATCGAAATGCGAAATGATTTTCTTTGGTTGTGGGTGGGCAATCTTGTTAGTAGAAAAGTTCACGAGTATTGAGCACAATTGGCCTATTTTGGCTCTTGGCAACGGGCTTCTAAAAGTAGTGCGAGGTTCGACTTACTAATTGCCCGTTTCAACTCTCTGATACACGTTGTCATCCAATTGGGGTAACCCGACGATGCACCGACTTTTAGGGTCCGAGCAATGTTGACCAGGAACTGTTCTCCACAGTTATCGCACACTGTTGTGGTGATTTCCAGTGAAACTGGTAACACTGGAAGAATCTAAAGGCAGAAGTAAAAGTGGATCAAATAGATCAGTTGAGGTAAAAATATGGTCGGGAATGGTAGCAAAATACTAGAGTGTAAGTTAGCTTTAAGATAGATGTAATGTGAATTGAAAATAAATATACTTGATTTACAGCATTGAAGCTGACCAAACTAAAGGCTGCTTTCAATATCAGTATCGAACCATTCCGGAGATGACCCGCCACAACACACACAGTAAAGCGCCCTGCATTCAGTCGACCGGAAAAGTCGCGGTGTCCCAGATATTACAGAATATTAGGATACCATGGATGGAGTCAGCTTTGAGCATCCCTGCTGGATTTGGGGATAAAACGTAGAATGTCTGAATGTCAAATCGTCGAAATCCAATGTCGAATGCCAAAAAGTCGAAAGAGAAAAAACGTCGAAAGGACAAAACGTAAAAAACGATTAATTTAATCAAATGTGGTTTAGGGACAAAACGTCGAAAGACAAAACGTCGATTGCCAAAATGTCGAATACCAAAAGGTCGAAAGGGACAGAACATCGAAAACCTAAGCAAATACCCAAGTAACCATGACGCTTTATATAGAGCATTAATTACGCTTTATAGTGTATTATATGACATGCGATATAAAGTTGTTTTGTAATATAGGCATCATTAAAGTAGGTTTAAAGTCGAAAGTGGCGCTACTATTGTTGATTTAAAGCAAGCTTTACTGTGGTGATTGCTGAAGCGTATAAAATGCTTGTACCTTATAGCTAATGCAATCAAATCGTATGGAATGCATACTTAATGCATCATGTCAAAAAAGAAAAAAGTATGTTTTTCATTTTTCTATCTATTTTTATCTTCCGATACTCTTACTTTGATGTTTTTTATTGTATTTCGGGAATTGAACCTAGACTGCTGAAACTGAACCACGATGAAACTTGGACGCGCTAACGCTGTGTGCTACGATACCATGTATTTTGCACCTGGAAAAATGTGCAACATAAAGTAACGTATACTTAGCTCGTGCCTTATTGAGTTGTGTTTTCAGCAACTCTAAAAAATGTGCTGGGGACGGAATGCCATCAGTTATGTTACTCTCGAATATAAATTCGTCTGTGTTGATTCTGTTTTTTTTTTGTTTTCATACGTGCTCACTTCTACCTAAAATACAATAAATAAGAAACAATACAAATAGCGTTTTAATTCTTCCTTTTATGAAATCGGGGCGTTATGTTAAATAAGGAAACCGATACCCCACATAATTTTTGTTCCCTCAGCATCTGATTGTTTTCATGTCCCAACCAGAAACCCAAAAAACCATACATAATATAAATTTTCAAACAGTAACATCTGAGCATGATAATCTAAGTGCTCCGCAGCAATCCATGACAATTTTGGTTTGTTTTCCTTTTGTTTTGAATGGTTCTGTTTCTAAAAGTGTTTTACAGTTTTTTTTTCGAACTGAGCGATATTTTTCTGTTCACAACGATGGTAGCTTTAGTAAAGGCATATATAAAGTAATAAATGCTTGCATTATTGATTGCTATAAAGCTTTTAACTTGGTAATGCAATGAAGCATTTAACAACGGCTCTATAGAACTATATAAAATCTAGTAATGCTTCAATGCTTTCATAATGTAGATTAAACGCTTCATTACTTGACAGATGTAAAATAAAAGTTATGTTGCATTAGCTAAACTATAATACGATTGAATTAATGTTATGATATAATGCTTGTGGTTACTTGGGTAGTGAGTTCTTTAGTCTTTTAAAGGAAGCTCATTCTTCCACTTGTATCTGCCAACTAGTTCAGAGGGGAGCCTTACTGAGACTCCCTGAAACAACACCTCAGGGTCGGCATGTTTCTTGACTATTTCTTCGCGGGAAGGGAATATTCGCATTGTCGTATTTATAAAAAAAAACTCACATCACGTAACGTTATATGTAACATTAATTATTCCCGTACTTTCCCGGCCTTTTCTTCTCCCTTCACTTTTCACATTCTTAATCGCTACACTAACCTGTCTTTATCCTTTCCTTACTTCTTCGGGTCCCTTCTACTGGCACCCAGTGTTGCATTTGAACCGCGAGCCAAAAAATGAACAGAGCTTGGATTAGGTACCGGCCAGATGCGACGCGGAAATTTGCACACAAAGGAATAACAATCAATAATAAGGAGCTGTCAAATCGTATGGGAAATTCACGCCGTGTCGCGTGACGCGTCCACTTTGGCCGTACCCTTAGTCATCCAGACTTAGTGACGCATCTGCATATATGCGTTGGGCGTCAGCATTCTAATTTGGGGTTCGCCGCCGCATAAGAATTGCCTGTATCAGCGACGCTTCAATTAGAATGCCGACGTTTTTACTTCGGCGAACTTTTGTTGGGGATATTTGATTTCACAAAAAAATGTTCAAAGTCATTGACTAAAACAGCACGAATTTGATTTAGTTGTCCTTTACCGAAACAAACCGAGAGATCATCCGAAAATTGGTCGTAATTCCCAGAATAATCCGAAGAGAAAACAACCGAGAGCCCTTAATCTACCGATCAACTTTGCTGAAGACATCATCTTTCTACGTCATCAGGATCCTGAGATATATATGGAATACAAGGTTTGTTGGCACGGTAAAGGCTGGGTATACTGCGCAATTCAGATCCCATTGTGATCCACTAGCCTCTGCCTAGCAACTCCTATCCCTACCTCCTCGCGGTACCGGCCGGAAACTACGAGCAACCTTAGGGAAGATCGGGTAACCAACCCCAGTGGGAACTTTGGTCGTAGGCTGACAGGGAAGGGGGGGGGGGTTTACTTCAGCAAACCTGAGCGTCTGTTCTCCAGGAGGAGCGGCTCACAACAGCGTATGATCCCCATGTTAGGGGCGGCTGATCTACGTCCGAGTGCCAGGGAAGGACTCTAAGCTCAACTGTGCACTATGGTCCTCCGGAAAGGAGGGGGTTGGTGTCAGGCCCTACGAGGCAGCCGTAAAAAAAAAACCATTGTAACGGAAAATCAGTAACAGACCAACGGCAGCGACCCCAGCGAACAAAAAGGACTTGCGATTGGAAACTCGGTACGTGGAACTGCCGATCTCTCAAATTCATTGGGAGCACCCGCATACTCGCCGATCTACTGAAGGACCGCGGGTTCGGCATCGTAGCGCTGCAGGAGGTGTGTTGGACAGGATCCATGGTGCGAACGTTTAGAGGTAATCATACCATCTACCAGAGCTGCGACAACACACGCGAGCTGGGAACAGCTTTCATCGTGATGGGTGATATGCAGAGGCGCGTGATCGGTTGGTGGCCGATCGACGAAAGAATGTGGAGCAGGTTGAGGATCAAGGGCCGATTCTTCAACTTCAGCATAATAAACGTGCACAGCCCACACTCCGGAAGCACTGATTATGACAAGGATGCATGATACGCGCAGCTCGAACGCGAGTACGATCGCTGCCCAAGCCACGACGTCAAGATCATCATAGGAGATTTGTCGGACGATTGGTAGGTTCAGCGCCCACCAGCAAACGAACGAAAACGGCCTACGACTCATTGATTTCGCCGCCTCCAAAAATGTGGCCATACGTAGCACCTTTTTCCAACACAGCCTCCCTTATCGTTACACCTGGAGATCACCACAGCAGACGGAATTTCAAATCGCACTTCTCCGACATTATCGACGTCAGGACCTATCGTGGCGCCAACATCGACTCCGACCACTATCTGGTGATGGTCAAACTGCGCCCAAAACTCTCCGTCATCAACAATGTACGGTACCGGCGACCGCCACGGTAGAACCTAGAGCGACTGAAGCAAACGGATGTCGCCTCAGCATACGCGCAGAATCTCGAGGCTGCGTTGCCAGACGAGGGCGAGCTCGATGAGGCCCCTCTAGAGGACTGCTGGAGTACAGTGAAAGCAGCCATCAACGACGCAGCCGAGAGCACCATCGGGTACGTGGAACGGAATCGACGGAACGAATGGTTCGACGAAGAGTGCAGAATGGTTTTGGAGGAGAAGAACGCAGCGAGGGCGGTAATGTTGCAGCAAGGGACTCGACAGAACGTGGAACGTTACAAACAAAAGCGGAAACACCCTCTTTCAAAATTTCAAGTTAAAATAAACAATAATAATAATAATAATAATAATAAGAATCGGAAACAGCAGACCCGCCTCTTTCGGGAGAAAAAGCGCCGCCTGGAAGAAGCGGAGTGTAAAGAACTGCTGTGCCGTTCCTAAGAAACACGGATGTTCTATCAGAAGCTCAACGCATCTCGCAAAGGCTTCGTGCCGCGAAGCGAAATATGCAGGGATAAAGACGGAGGCCTCTTGACGGACGGACGTGAGGTGATCGAAAGGTGGAAGCAGCACTTCGATCAGCACCTGAACGGCGTGGAGAACGTAGGCACAGGAGCCCACGGTAACGGAGGAAACGACGACGCCAGTGCAGCGGAGGACGGAAAGGGAAGTTAAGGATGCCATTCATCAGCTCAAAACCAACAAAGCAGCTGGTTAAGATGGTATCGCAGCTGAACTCATCAAGATGGGCCCAGAAAAGTTTGCAACCTGTCTGCATCGGCTGATAGTCAGGATCTGGGAAACAGAACAGCTCCGGAGGAGTGGAATGAAGGGGTAATCTGCCCCATTAACAAGAAAGGCGACCATTTGGAATGTGAGAACTTCATGGCGATCACTATTTTGAATGCTGCCTACAAAGTGCTATCCCAGATCATCTTCCGTCGTCTGTCACCTAAAACAAATGAGTTCGTGGGAAGTTATCAAGTTGGCTTCATCGACGGCCGGTCGACAACGGACCAGATCTTTACCGTACGGCAAATCCTCCAGAAATGCCGTGAATACCAGGTCCCAACGCATCACCTGTTCATCGACTTCAAAGCGGCAAACGGCATAGCTATGGAAAATTATGGACGAGACAGCTTTCCCGAGAAGCTGACTAGACTGATGAGAGCAACGATGGACGGTATGCAGAACAGCGTAAGGATTTCGGGTGAACTATCCAGTTCATTTGAATCTCGACGGGGACTAAGACAAGGTGATGGACTTTCCTGCCTACTATTCAACATCGCCCTGGAAGGTGTTATGCGACGAGCCGGGCTCAACAGCCGGGGTACGATCTTCACGAAATCCAGCCAATTTGTCTGTTTTGCAGATGACATGGATATTATTGCGAGAACATTTGGAACGGTGGCAGAACAGTACACCTACTCTCGGAGGATGGCTTGCCAGTCTTGACAAAAATAAAAATACTGCTATTTTATCTTGTCCGATGTTTCGGTCCGTTTGGGACCTACTTCTGGGACTCGAACTTTGCAGATGTTTTCGTCCAGTGTGGTTCTGTGGAACGTGTAAATGTCGGTTCTGAGTTTTCCCTCGCCAAAACGGAAGCCGTGGCAGTTTAAGCCGTGGCAGCTTAAACAAGAGCTTTTCCACGGCTAGGCTTACACCGACACCGTCCGTTTTGGCGAGGGAAAACTCTGAACCGACATTTACACGTTCCACAGAACCACACTGGACGACAAATCTGTAAAATTCGAGTCCCAGAAGAAGGTCCCATACGGACCGAAACGTCGGACAAGATAAAATAGCAGTAGGGTATCGCGCCACTTAAGCGGTGGCTTCTATATTCGTCTGTTTTCCACGATAACTCAGTCAATTTTTAACCAATTGACTTGAAATGTTGTACACGGGTAGATACTATACCTTGATAGCGATTGCTGGCGTATTTTCGGTCCTCGGGTTGCTTATAAAACAACTGTTTTAATTAAAGCCGACGTTTCGAGCGTTTATTCACTCATCTTCAGGGCAAAATCAAAGGTTGTTTTTAGGTCAAGTGGGTTTGGACATGGACTGATGGAACGGCTAACAACATTACAACAGCTTTCACCTAGGCACCTAGGGCAAAACAACCTTTGATTTTGCCCTGAAGATGAGTGAATAAACGCTCGAAACGTCGGCTTTAATTAAAACAGTTGTTTTATAAGCAACCCGAGGACCGAAAATACGCCAGCAATCGCTATCAAATTATCAAAACGGTCGTTATTTTATCAAGATACTATACCTATCTCACCACATTCCAAAAGTTGTGTCAATTGGTTAAAATTTGACTGAGTTATAGTAGAAAACAGACGAATATAGAAGCCACCGCCCAAGTGGCGCGATTCCCTATTTTTATTTTTGTCAAGACTGGCAAGCCATCCTCCGAGAGTAAAAATTCGACAGTCGAAAATAGTCAACGAACAGTACACCCGCCTGAAACGTGAAGCAGCAAAGGTCGGACTGGTGGTGAATGCGGCTAAGACAAAGTATATGCTGGTAGGTGGGACTGAGCGAGACAGGACAAGTCTTGGCAGCAATGTTACGATAGACGGGGATACTTTCAAGGTGGTAGAAGAATTCGTCTACCTCGGTTCCTTGCTAACGGCTGACAATAACGTGAGCCGTGAAATACGAAGGCGCATCATCAGCGGAAGTCGTGCCTACTATGGGCTCCAGAAGAAATTGCGGTCAAAAAAGATTCACCCCCGCACCAAATGTACCATGTACAAGACGTTAATAAGACCGGTGGTTCTCTACGGACACGGAGACATGAACCATCCTCGAGGAGGACCTGCAAGCACTCGGAGTTTTCGAGCGACGCGTGCTAAGGACGATCTTCGGCGGTGTGCAGGAGAACGATGTGTGGCGAAGAAGGATGATTCACGAGCTCGCTGCACTTTACGGCGAACCCAGCATCCAGAAGGTGGCCAAAGCCGGAAGGATACGGTGGACAGTTCATGTTGCAAGAATGCCGGACAACACCTTGCAAAGCTGATGTTTGCTACTGATTCGGTTGGCACAAGAAGGCGTGGTGCGCAGTGAGCACGATAGGTGGATCAGGTGAAGCGTGACCTAGTGAGCATTGGGCGTGACCGAGGATGGAGAACGGCAGCCACAATCAGAGTATCGTGGCGTACTATTGTTGAATATGTCGATAATGTTGAAATGTGATGTTGAACAAATAAATGTATGTATGTATGCTAACCTGAGAGCCTGTGAAGCCCCCTAAACACCCCTGAAACTCATTGAAATACATTGAAACGCCTCTGGATTCCCCCTGAAACTCACCTGTAATGCGGAGCTCTCTAAAGCTGCCATGTATTCTTCTGAAATGCCTTGAAATTGTGCGGCCTCCGAAACCCCTCCTCAAACAACCTGAAACGCTATGAAATGTCTTGAAACGCATTGGAACGCCTCTGGACATCCCCTAAGCCTCCCTTAAGCACACCTGAGAGTCAATGAAGCCCCCTGCAGCTAATTTGTAACCTTCTGAAACGCCCCTGAATCTCATCTGAGAGCTTGCAAAGCTCCCTGAAGTCACTCTGCACTACACAGTGTAAAATAACAGTTACAGATAGTTAGATATGGATAGCATAGCTTAGCATAGCATAGCCGATCGTACACATCCTGGGGTGGCTGTCGATAGAATGTTCGATGCGCCAGAAAAGATGCCTGGGACTTGACAAACCTTTCATTGAACGACCTCTTTGTTCGACACCTGGCCAGGTCCTTACGATCAGCGGGGATGGGGAGGAAATGTTGATTAGATATCTACTCAGAATATGTCCAAGAACTTGGCCCAGTAATCATAGTAGCGTGTTACCTTCTTTCCTGAGACTTCTTACACACCTTGCAGGACATCGTGTATGAAAATGAGCATGGAGTGAGAATGTTGACATCTTGTCTCCCGGTAATCGGAATAAATTCCGCTCTTCGGCAACATTCATCATTGAGATTCGAAGAATTCAATTTGACTTCAACCCTTTGATTACATATTTGCATAAATGCTCTACAGCACGGAAAACCTTTTTTGGAAATTCTCCATAGTAATTCCCATATAAACCTATTTTGCTTCTGGGCTACCATTTAATCACCATCGATATGGCACAAAATTTGACAGGAATCTAGTTTTACACCAAGCATTGTAATAAAGATATGGGAGCTTTTATTTTTTAAACATGTTTAAAATGGGGGGGTAGGGGACATAGTTCCATCTAAACCGATGCATTTTTAATATTTTACATATGTTGATATTGGGGAGAGTTGTAGTCTGGCCAAAATCTCCGCTCCATTTAAATTACGGAAATTTTGTGTGGAAGTGTAGAATTAGCATTAGTTAAAATACACGTAAATTAAAAAAAAATATGTATGCATAAGAGTCTACAAGTGTGGAAAGGAGGGGCTAATAAACTGTTTGGGTTCCAAGGGGTTGGTCACTCGGCACATTGTGCCCGGCACACATGCCGGCACATTTCGGCACAATCCGGCACACATGGGCACAACATAGAAATCCAACTTTGCGGTATGGAATCAAACTGTCAACATACTTACGATTGCAAAAAATCTCTTCATATAGATTCTAGACAAGTGTTCTGGGTGGAATTTTGTCGGTAAACACCGACTAGATTAATAACATTTGCCATAAATAGACAAGATTATAATTAGCGCTAAAATAGAAAATATTCCACTGGGCGCATTCGGCACACCTCCGGCACACTGAAAAACAACCGGCACAGTTTAGGCACATATTGGCACACGCTCAAGAATCACGGCACAAATGAAGTGTGCTGAATGACCAACCCTTTGTTGGGTTCAAACTTTGTGTGTTCCGACCTAACCGACTGGTTTCATGGGAAATTAATAACATTGTCCATAAATCCATTTTTAATTTGAAGACACAATCGAAAACACACACACTCATCACATCGAAACCGATTCCAATCAATTACAGATTGAATTGTTTGCTATCAAGTGGCTCAATAATTCAATCATCGACTCCTCGAGTGGCCGAGCCCCTCGAATGGGAGGCAACGCAAGGGCCCTTGAGTACTTACGTCCGTGCCTAATACGACTAAGTGAAGATGCGGCTCCATTCAAGAGATGCCTATCAGTGGCGATGCTGCTGATGATACTCGAATGGAGTAGGCCGCGTACGTAGGCGCTTCTGGCCACTTCCACTTCCACCAATACATAATGCAATCACTCTTCTCAACTCAAATGATACTTGACTCCACGCCGGTCTAATTGAGTATCAATGTCTTACCGGATCTATCACATGATATTGATTAGATACTGGATGCCAACCTTGCGTGGCCCACACTTCCAATCTACTTGACACGCATTTTCGAAACGGAAGGTGAATTTCTCACACCATCAGTCAGTCAACGGCCGACCCACCGCACACGTGATTCATAGGAACCACCACGCTGTATTCAAGATGATTGGGGCTTCCGAGAAAATCACGTTTCCACTTCGGTCTAACCGATGCGATCCGGGAGTATTAACGACCTGTCGATGTCGGATAATGGGGCCAGATGGTTCGCTGCTTGTATACTTAACCTAACCGCACTTTCAGGGCAACCACATAGCAGTGCAAACCCTGAACCATAGAACGGATCTCTCAGAATTAGCTGGACGTGTGAGAAAGTACCACTGACTGTGTGCGCGTCCGATACAAAGGGGCTGTCCATAAACCACGTGGCCATGGGGGGGGGGGGGGGGGATTCGGCCAAAGACCATTTTGTATGGATAAATAAAAAAATTTGTATGGACAAATGACCACGCGGGGGGGGGGGGGGGGGTTGGAAAGTCCCAAAAAAAATGACCACGTGGTTTATGGACAGCCCCAAATGCGTAAGCGATTCCTCCCGTTTCCAACACCTCAAACGCCACGAATCGTGCTTGATCAGCTGCTTTGGCGGGTATACAAAAGGGATTGGCCAAAAATAGATCGTAATTGGGATTCTAAAAATATCCACAACGAGAGAGCATTCTGGTTTGAGCCAGCCAGACAGGCAAGAAACCAATCGGATCAGTTTTCAATCATATGGGGATTGTGGTTGGTCGGAATGGTCGGAATGTATGGTATTTGCCGTGTATCAAAAGGTTGGCGGGTTAAGCTTTTGTATGAGCTTCATTGCCTTTTGGTTGATGTATTTCAATATCTACTTTATTTGACAAGCTATTTCGATTTGTTCTTTGATTGTTGCATGCTTCAGTAGAGATTGTAATCATTGAGCAGATCTGAAAAAAAAAAAAAAATGTTTGTTGGACCTTTTTGGACCATTTATATCACTGATATGGTGATTATTTATCCTCTTGATTGTATGTAGAAAGTCTTGGGTTCAAATAGTTGTATCCCTTTCATTCGACAGTACAACACATTTTCCATTTGTTTGCTGTTACATTTGAGGGCAAGTGTCTCTCCTCTTTTTCAAGATGAACGTGGAAGGTACGTTTTACAATAGAATATGTAAAAGCATTTTTGAAAAGGGGCGTGATAAAATCGGAACAATATTTACTGTATTACAAATCGAATACTCACGAATTTTGCAGCATTAGCTTCACAGTAATTTTTATACCTTAACCCAGTGCTTCCCAATCTATGCACCGTGAACATTTCGCTGGTGCGCTGCAGGATCTTAAGACAAAACAAAATGAAAAACAGTATAATGGGGTTCTTTAGGGGTATTCAGGTTATTACATAATCGGAATTTCCGTCCAAAAATTAGTCGAACTCCAAAGTTTCATAATTTGTAGTGGTCGGGAACTATTTTGAATATGCATTTAAGGTTTATATGGGGAACATTTTTTGTTCGGGGCGAACTGTCATTATATCGATTGAACTGTCATTCTATCCACGGAAATTAAAACTGTTTTATTTATTAAAGCATCAAAACAAAGGAATTAGAATGCAATAAAATCACGTTATACTGAGAAAAATGACCTCTTTCTATTTTATTCACTTAACAACCCAATTCAATATGGGAACGTCTTCTTGTGTTTCATGGTGTCCTCTTAAAGCATTTTGATTTTTCATTTTTTTTTTAATTTTTGGAGGAATTTTCGTTAAGTTTCTCAAACAGATTATTGTATTTGCAATACTTAAGTTGAGTTTTCGATTCCACCAACAGCTTGAAATTAAAAATAAATATTTCAAAAACCTTTTGAAGTTTTTTCTTTAATAATTTTCGTGAGTCTCCCGGTCTTTATGTTGTCTCCTGCTTTTCGGGACGATATTTTCTACTAACATCACTATCAAAGAATACTTCTGAAACTTGGCGGTTTCGTGCAAGTAGCTCACATCTCAAAATTTATTATTTTTTAGATCTTGATGGAAAACTATGTAACTTTCTTTGCTTGATTTGTATATTGTGAGACAAGCACAATGATACACTATGCCCAGGGAGTCGAGAAAATTTCCTCGACCGGAACGAGAATCGAACCCGCCTTAACCACTAGGCTAACTGAGACCCAACTTCTTCAAGTTAATAAACTTTTTTCAGAGGTCGTTCAAAAATAGTCATCCAAAACTCATGTGAAAGATAGCCCTTCAAGTTTTGACGTAGGACTACGTCTCTGTTTTCTATACCCGGTGTCATTTCAAAATTTATGAAACCAAGAGCGTTACGTTTGAGTGAAAGATTTTAAACGCTCACAGTACCTTTCCCACTGAACGAAATGATAAACAAATCCCGTTATCCGAGAGATGAAACTCCCGCGTTCAATTTGTAATATTCGGTGAACCTGAAAATCATTGATAAATAGTTGAAAAGTTGTTTTAAAGTAAGACATTGAAATCGCTGAAATCTATAAATATGGGTAGCGGACAAATTTTCTCGTTCAGTCTACCAACGCTCTCTGATTGGTGCGCATCGTGGGGGCAACTACGATGCAGGAAGGAATGCGATCATGCGAGAGCTGATCGTCAGTTCCATTTCGACCACCGTCGAGGTGACACCTCGAGCTGGGCAGCGGCACATCGACTCAGCGACGACACTTGGCTATCGTACTGATAGCACCAGGAATCTCATTCACAACAGCAAGCGGCGGGCCAGTTTTCGATTGCGTCTAGCGTTGAGCGCGGAGAAAACCAACACGAATTGCGTGGCATTGTAAATTCATCAAAATCGTCCATTATTCAAACGGTTCTTTTCAGGACCATCGAAAAAGATTTCTCAAGAGTTAATTGGATTAATTTCCACCCTCGATCGAGAAAGGTGTAGTGCAAAGCAAGGACAGAGCGGCGTTTCTCAGCAAAAGCAAAGCCGGTCATTAATCGCATGCACGGCAGCAAGCGGCGGGCCAGTTTTCGGTGGCGTTCAGCATTTAGTGCGGAGAAAACAAACACGCATAGTGGCATAGTGAATTCATTTAATTTTCTTCCTAAAATTATTCATTATCCAAACGGTCCTTTTAAGGACAATCGAAAATGATTTTTCAAGAGCTGTGAATCGGATAATTCCATTCCAACGAACAGGAAAAGTGTAATACAACCGAAAAGTGAATGATTTTGAATGCTTGGTGACTCAGCCAGCAACAATTATGACGTCTAATTGTTCCACCCGGACTTTGGCAACGCATTATCATATCCGGGCCATTTTGCGTGAAAAATGTTTCAATTCTAACATTTTCCAAATTAAAATGATCTAAATCATCTAATATTTTGGTTACATTATCCGTTCAATGGAAATTTTCTCATTTCTCGGTTGATTAATCGTTTGATGCGTCTGGAGCATAAGGGGCGGGTCATGCAAACGAAATTAACTGAAAAACCAGCCGAATGGGAGGAGCTTCATCTGCCAATCTAGGGGTATAAAAGCAGTGTTTTCTGTTTTCTTTCGTCATTTTCGTTGGATCAGTCAAGGAGGTTGGAGGTGGATGTCACCTCCAGCAAGGCAGCAGCACAACAACCCAGCGACTACTCTCGGATATCGTGCTGATGATAGCACTTGGAATCGCATCCATGGCAGCGGCGGTGGGCCAATTTTCGACGGCGTCCAGCATTCTCCGCACTCCGCAGCGAAAACCAACATGCATTGCATGCCATGGTGAATGCATCAAAATCGTCCATTATTTAAACCGGTCCTTTTCAGGACCATCGAAAATGATTCCTCAAGAGTTAATTGGATAATTTCCAACATCGATCGAGATGTAGTGCAACCAAAAAGTTGGAGGGGTTATATACTAGACACGACCGCAAGTCTGACGTTGAATAACGTCCGTTTATGCATTAGTTTCGATTATTGAATGCTGTTTTAATATTGATAAAGCCTGTGATGTAAAATTTTGGTTTGGTTTAGTTTGATTGTAGACGGCAATTGATAGGGGAGTTTAATTTATCATTATTTTCGATCCGATTCATTCCTTATGAACTTTGCCGTTCAATTTGAATAGGTCGTAAATTTGCTGGGATTCCTATACAGATACGACCTATTCAAATCGAACGTCAGAACTATTTAAACCTGTGTACTAGCCCAGCACTAGGTTTTCTTGGTTCACCATTTATGAGCAGCCCAGGTACTGGTAGTCATAACTAGTTTCTCTTTCATTAAACTATGTTGTTGCTCTCGAAATACAGTGAGTCAATTTGCAAAATAATTTCAGCGGGCCAACTGTAGTTTGCTAGACCTTTGAATTTCTTTGGATGCTAACAGGTAATTATTTTGCGAAGAAAATTGATGCAGATTTCAAATCCTCTCGCACATTTTCTCTGCTTTTGCAGGTTTATACATAGAAATTTAGAATGGACGCGACAAGACTTGTTCAGCGTAGTAGTTGGTTTTAAAATGTTTCCATAAACGAATTTTTCAAAACCATTTAAAAATCTTAACCTATAACAGAATTGTCTTGGTAACCGTTCATTTTATAAGAGTTTAAAAAGATGCAATCCAACAGATCATTCAAAAATGCAAATCATTAAGCTTTTGCTAATTGGTGGACTGGAATTACCAATATGTAATTATTGCGACATTTGCACCCATTTAGACTCGGCCCGAATTTATTATTATCACAGTCGAATTTCGCACACGACTTCGCAGCGGCTAGTGTATACAATTTCGGTGGAGTGCATGACAGGGGCGTCGGATACACAACAGGTAAACAAAATAAGTTTGATTAGTGTAAAATATCGCTGGGAAATGATGATTCGGTAGATTCTCTAATTATCACAGTAGTCTAAACATTCATGAGAAACCCAATATATAACTAAGAATTTCTAGATATCATACAGTTTTCGTCTAGATTGTGTGGCAAAAATGGGCATAGAAATGTTTAATTTTTGCGGACACAACACACATTAAAATTTGGCTGGGAAATATAAAGGATGCTACAACAATCTAATATATTTCCACTATTCCGCTTGCAAAGTTTATGCCACGGTTTTAAGATTTAGTCGGTTTTGACATATTTGTGACCCGACGCGTCGCCTAAGAAAATTATTCGATTCACTCTTGTGAGGAACATTTTTGAAGCCCTTAGAAAGGCTGTTTAATTTTATTTGTTGTACAATAATCGTTCAATTGTTGCATGAGGTGAAAATCGATAGCTATGCCAACCAAATCCAGAACGGCATCGGTGGCGTTGATTCTGATGGGGGTTTTGCAAAAGAAAGCCCTCGTTGTTGCCGCGCACCAGTTTGAACTGGCTGATTGCTCCACTGGCGCCGTGTACAACGATACAAAGGAGGGCGTAACAGCCGACAACCACCGCGCTCGGCTTGCCAAAGCATACTGATGGAAAACGCAAACGGAGAAACTGGCTAGCTCTCCTTCGATGCGATCCCCTCGAGGGGTCACGAAAGAATAAAGAAGATGAGAAGAAGCAGTTAGCTTTTATACGGCACAATCGCCTGGCTTCCCCTCTCGAACGTGATTGGTTAGATGTGAGGGGAGTAAAATTCAGCAATGCCATACAAATTTATCTGCATTAATTTATTATAGCGGAGTATTAAAATATACTAAAATGATTATTATTAGCCATTGCCGAATCAGTAGGTAGGCTTAGCATTAACCAATATTATAATGTTTAGTAAAGAATGACAGTATATAGTACAAAAGTCATGTATTTTCGACCAAAATTTCTAAAGATCACAGATATTTGAAATTCTAAAATTCTTATTGAAATTTGGCAACGCTGGTTAACAGTTTTCATTTCCAGTAAACCTGCTATTTGTCAAAGTTGTAGAAATTTCAAACAGATTTATGATGCGCGCATAAGTTTAGGCTTTTGTTACCGTATCTTGAATTTAGAATAGATTCTACATCAAGCGGTTAAAATATTCCCAGTTGTTGCCATGCCCATCCGCTACCGCACTGGGAAAATGCGAATGAGCCACCGCCACGGCTACTTCTAGGTTGCTGGCGGTGCTCTCGAAGTAGGTTTCAAAATGTTTGCAGGAATTCGAGTCAACCCTTACGTGGAATTTAAAATTGTAGCCCTAATAATGGCTGTTTAATTTTGATCTGAGAATTTTGATTTCACAAAACCAAACCGCGTTACTGCCGTGTCGACGGCGCCCATCCGCTTCCGAACTGGGGAAATGATAAATTATTCCACCACCGCCGCTGCTGCTCGGTTGTCGTCGGTGCGTCCCGTCCCGCGTCCGACCGTCCACCGCGGTCGACAGCGTGAGAATGTGCTGTGAGAAGACAATGCTGAGCGAAAATGCAAAGCGAGCTGTGCTCCTCCGTCTCTGACGAACGAGCTGCCGCACGCGAAGAGCCACCGACCACCGCGCTCGGCTTGCCAAAGAACACTAAAGGAAAACGCAACCGGAGCAAACTGCACAGCTCTCTTCTGCCGATGCGTTCCCCTCGAGGTGTTGATGAAGAATGAAGGAAGAGGGGAAGAAGAAATAGCTTTTATACTGCCAGGCGCTCGACGGAAAAGTCCAAAGCTGCGCTCGAACGTGATTGGCTGAATAAAACATGGGTTCACTTTTCCTAAATTTTCAATAGTTCGCTGTTGAAAATCAATAGTTGTTATTAATTGACATAATTGCTGGAAATATTTGCGTCTGATCGGTGCTAAAATTTTTAAAATTCGTTCATAAATGACTAAGTTATTAGCGTTCAAAAGCTGACCACTTTTCGTGACGCGGCCGATTTTTGGTTTTTCTGAAGTTACACCCCTATATGTTGCCGAAGGACGTTATTCAACGTCAAAAGCAAAAGACAGAGCATCGTTGCCAGCAATAGTGAAACTGGTCATTATTGTAATCCACGGCGGTCCAGTTTTCGGTGGCGTTTATCATTCAGCACGGAGAAAACCAACACGCATTGCGTGACATGGTGAATTCATGTCATTTCGTTCCTAAAATCGTCAATTAATCAAACGGTCTTGTTCAGGACCACCGTTAATTATTCCTTAAGAGTTTGTGAATCAGCTAATTTCATTCCATCGAACGAGAAAAGTGTGGTGCAATTGAGAAGTGAAAGATTGAATACTTGGTGGCCCAGCAATAATGATGAAGCCGGTCACTAATGACCTAATGGCTCCACCCGGAATTTAACAACGCATTATTCTATCCGAACTATTTTGCGTGAAACATTGTTTAATTAAAATTAAGTTTAAACATTTTTCGAAAATGTTCGAAGGTGAATATATGACGAAGCCACACCTAGAATTTTCTAGAGCACAAATCTGAAGAACCGAATGTCGGTTTGCGCTTAAAAGTTGATCGTTTGGTTACCCGCTGGTGGTTTGCTCATTTCTCGGTTGGTTAGTTGCTTGATGCGTCTGGAGCATTCGGGGCGGGTCATGCAAACGAAATAAACTGGAAAGCCAGCCAAATGGGAGGAGCATAATCTACTAATCAAGGGGAATAAAAGCAGTGACCTCTGTTTTCTTCCGTCATTTTCGTTGAATCAGTCAAAGGGAATTGATGTCACCTCCGCAGCTGCGCACCAATCCTGCGATGACTCTCGGCTATTTAGCTGATAGAACCAGGAATCTCATCCACGGCAGTAAGCGATGGCAGTTTTCGATGGCTGCCAGCATTCAGTGCGGATAATTTTCAATTGTCTTGCCGAAATCTCCTGTTATTTAAAAGGTCCTTTTCAGGACCAGTGAAAATTATTCCTCCAGAGTTATGAATCGGATAATTAAAAGCGACAGACTGAAAACTTAGCAACAGTATAGCCGGCCTCTAATTGTTGTTCGCGTAACTATACAACGTATTGTTGAATCTAGAATATTTC
This sequence comes from Aedes albopictus, assembly GCF_035046485.1. NCBI lineage: Eukaryota > Metazoa > Arthropoda > Insecta > Diptera > Culicidae > Aedes > Aedes albopictus. The sequence goes on from NC_085138.1 coordinate 352,463,272, forward strand.
ATGAAACTGCAATCAAAATTATCTAAAATTTCGTTAACAGCAATTGAGTTGTGTCAAATACACATGGCTACGGTGGCTCCATCTGTTCATTTCATAGCGGCAATTTTAGTTATTTTAATGATTGTTGCGACCGCAATATGATGTTTGGGAAGCTATGGCTTAAGGCTCAAGCATTCGTCATCATTTTTCGGAAAATAAAAAGCAGTTTTCTCGCTGCAAATCAAGACAAGGATCATGAAAATATATTCACTGTATTATATTCCTCATGTGGAGTACAGTGAATATATTTTCATAGCAAGAACTTTTGTTTTGAACGAAAAAACTGCTTTCAAATGTTTGATGATGACGATGATTTCAATGACGAAAAGTTCAACGTTAACGCCTTTCAATATTATAATCATTCTTTCCTTTCGACGAAAATTCTTTCAAACAACGGTTGAACATTTATCTTCAAAATAAAATATACTCAACCCTCAAGTGATGGCCAACCGCGCGAGGTTTAACTAATTAACATCTTATGAATGCGTTCAGTGAAATGGATCACATAGGTAACAACTTTAAACAACACATCACTCCGCCGATTTGAATTTTGCCAGCATACATTGTGTAGGCCTTTTATCGTCGGTTTCCTGCAATAGGGGTACAACTCAAAAAATGTGAATTTTCAGAATAAGCGTTTAAAAATTGGCAATCATGAAGCACCTCCTGCAAATTCACTTATTTCTCTCATCATTTGACAAATGTAAACAAATTTTGATTGTTGTATCATTGAAAGGGGCTGAAGGACTATTTGTTTCATGAATTTTTGACAACTATTTTTCAACGACTATTGAAAAAATTGACTGATTTTGAGTTGTGCCCTTACTGCGGAAAATTGGTGAAAATGCCCAAATCTCGCGTTTCTCTTCGAATTTTGGAACGGGTCTTTGTGAGAAGAAATTTTACATAGTTTTTCATCATTTGCCATCAAAATCTCAAAGACCAGGACCGAAGGAATCAGGACATTCAAATGGATGAGGTGGAAGAACTGATCGCGATTCAAACATTATACATGACAGCTTGTTTGAAGCGGTTCGAGGTTTCGGTAGCTGATAAATCCGGTGAGTGTGTTCCAATTGAAACATTATATATTCAGCTTTAGTCTTGAATATCGTATTACTGAAACCTTGAACTGTTGATTCTACGGTACGTCATGTTGTCTTTTAGTCAATATACAGCTTAACAGTGACAGAATATGTTTGATAACTAAATTAAATAGTTACAACATCAAGCATTCAATCCAATTTCATACAACTCAAATTGTTTTGCATTGTTTCCAATTTAAATCATTTTGTTATCGTTGATCGAATCTAACGACACTGCAGCTATCCTATGTAGAGGTCATACCGTTAAAAATGTTCAAATTTTCGTATAGTGCGTGTGTAGGTTTTTCTTTTCAATCTCGTTTCAGAGAGCGAGCAAAGGCGCTCTAGCCTAGGCTTTATAGCCAGGATATATGGCCAAAATACCTGTATCCCATCCCAGGAGAAGAACCACCAGCCAGAAAGGAGTGTGCATTAACCTTCTTAGCGACGCCACTTCCAACGATTCTGTGTACACAATCCATTCCCTTAAAATGAAACGGTTGGTACGGTTGTCCCCGTTTCTTCCTTTATCAAATTCGAAACATTACGTTAATCATACTATTCATACGTGGATAATCTGATTGCCGTATTTTTTTGAATTTCCTCAAAACCAATTAGCCTGCACAGTGGGCCTGGCCATTTTAATATGTGTGTCATATCGCTGATATGCTACAAATATTAATGCTGACAAGAAAATACCGGAAGAAATTTTGGTATTTCCAGGATGCTTTTCAATACTGGCTGTGCAAGTGCTAGAATAGAATAGAATAGAATAGAATAGAATTTGCCATCAAAATCTCAAAAATGACATATTTTGAGTTGTGCCCCTATTGCAGGAAACCGACGTTATGTGATAAATCCGTTATGCATTTATTTACGAAGGTCGGACAGCAATGACACGAAAAATCAGCTGATTTAAGACTTCAAATTAAAGGGCCCATTTTAATATAAAAAAGTCGGAACCTCATTCCAGCCTTTGTCCTACGTCAACATTGCGGTTATGTCTCAGACATTACCCACCCCTAGTTTTTTTCTCAAGACATGGTAATGAATGATCCATCATCAGCCTAGTCCTGAACATTCTATATTTGTATCTAAGTTTGCAGTATTTTTCCACACTACATTCTTAACTAACCAACCATCTTTAAAAGTTTGAAGAATCATCAAAGCTTGCTTTAGTTGTAGAAGTTTTTGTCATGTTTGTTTACCTTATGCGATAAATAAATATGACATTTGAAATCTAACAAATATTTTATAAAATCTTTAGCACTAAAAGTTGTTCTGAAGTAATGAAAATTCAATGTAAAGAGATGTTGATGCGGCGCGACATCTTCGAAAATTTCAAAAGGCGCCGCGATAGCAAAAGTTTGGGAACCTCTTCTTAACCTCTGCCCTTCAGTCGATTCCCCAAGCACGGCATTTCTAGAGGATTTGCCGTATGGGGTCCATTGTCGACTGACTGTCGAGGAAGCCTGCTTAATAACTTCCCATGAACCCACTTACTTCATGTAATAGACGGCAGAAGATGACCTGGAATAGCACTCTGTCCTTAGCGTTGGAGTTGGTAAGTTCTCGTCCTCTGCTGTACTGATGTAATCATGGCCTCCGCTGCATTGATTCCTAGTGCATACATTCTCCTCGCGATTGAAGTGTTCGTCTCCACCTTTAAATCATCTAACCTTTGTCCGCCAGGTCCGCGGGTCTATGTTAAATGTCATATAATTTCAATTTTCCAGATTTTTTTTATTATTTTTCGTAGAAAGCTGACTTCTAGCCTCTAAATTTGCCAAGTAGCCCAGGATGCACTGTAGAAAATGTTTTGTCATCCATGTGTACAACAGAACATGTGCTCGATGAACAAAATTGAGATTTGAATTATGGAAAGAAAACCCTGTATTCCGATGGGAATCGAACCCACGGCTCCCAATACGCTACACGGGCGCTTCTATTACTACAAGCTACGAAGTCACTTGACTACCTCCGTTGCCAGCAGGCGTAGTACTGAACGCGATTCCACAGTGGGACATGGTTTAGCTTCTTTTCACAATCCAAACCTCCTTCGGATGTGATCGTTAGATGTACATCTAATCCATAAAAAGACCATCTGGAGTAGACTGTCCCAAAAAAATCGATGTTCGAAAAGTCAAGGTGCTCAACTCTTAAATGAAAGATATGCATATTTGAAGCATTTTTGTAGAACATTTCGATTTTCTAAAAAATCGTTTAGAGGTTCCGCCAGGGCGATTTTTGAAAAATGACCCTTTTTCATGAAAATTCTCAGAAAAAATATTTTTTTCGTAACGTTTTTTCAACTTCTGATTTTTTTTAAATATTTTTGTAAACTTTATGGACCTATAGGCATTCTTTAAGGATATAAGTTTTTGAAATATTGTGTTTATATTGATGGCAGAACCTTTTTTTGTGCTGATAAAAGGTCTATTTTTAAAGCATTTTTCTTCAGAATTTGCTTAAAAATTACATGTACCATTTTTTATTTTCAACCATGGAAATTTTATCTGATAGTACTATTCATATTCGTCATTTCTCTAAAAAAAGATTTAAAATATCTGCTGAGGGCATACGAAAAAAAATGAAGCTGAGATATTATGCTTTTAGTGAATGAACAATATTTCAAATATTTGAAAAACTTTGTATGTTGGTCTTTGTGCTACTCTAATGTATGTATTTAAAAAAAAACGATTAGGCTTAAAATAAAAGCTTTACTTGTTAGATGGTTCAAACATGGATTGTTTTTTATTCTGGGATGGTTGGCAGTAGATTCATGAAAAGCTTTTATGTGAATAACTACAACATTGACGGGTGTCGTGATTACTGGTAGAAACGTATTTATTAAGTTCAAGATTATTTCATGGAATCCCCGACTACTGCGCCCTTTTTTATTAAGCTGGAATAATCTTTCCATTCAGAGATTACGTAATGGTGATGAAATCAATATAAAAAACCTAATTTAGTCAAAATTGATTCTAAATAAATTTAAAAATTGAAGACAATATTTAGCTTTTGTGGAAATACTTAGTTTTCTGAGGTTTAAACATTGATTCCTCAATGCTTCAAGATCTCAAATTTTAACGTGAAACTACAAATTTTTGTGTGTGCAAAATATAAAAAAAGGCCCAAAAATACAAAAATATTTAAAAAAATCAGAAATTGAAAAAATATTACGAAAAATGTTTTTTTGACAATTTTCATGAAAAAGGGTGATTTTTTAAAAATTGCCCAGGCGGAACCTCTAAACGATTTTTTTTAGAAAATCGAAATGTTCTACAAAAATGCTTCAAATATGCATATCTTTCATTTTACCTTTCGTAACTCGTGCGGTTGACTACCTGCGTCAGCACCACGCTAATGCTGAGTAAAAAAAGGGAGATTTTTTTAACGTGTTGCACAAAACACAACAGCGCGATCGCTCGAGGGTTAAGGGTGGAGCACCCTGACTTTTCGAACATCGATTTTTTTGGGACAGTCTAATCTGGAGGAATTCCAGAAGAAAAGTATGTGTGAATTCCGCAAAGAAATCCTGAAAAATACAGCAGGAAGAATTCTAGGAGAAATCCGAAAAAGAAATCTAGTGCCAAAAAACAAATTCCTTAAGAAATTTCAAGATCATCTGGAGGAATCTCACAAGAAATTTCTGGAGGAATCCTAGAAAAAAATCTGAAAAATTCCCAGATGGGAAACATGAGAATGAATTCTAGGAAGAATATCATAAGCCTAGTGAAAATCCCAGAAAAAAAACTCTCAAGTATTTCCGACTTCTACATGACTCTCAAAATTTATTTCTGCACAGACTGAACATTACCAACACGAGACAACGGACAACACACATAACACCCAGTGCCCAATGGAGAATTTTCCGTTTGACGAAAAGTTTTCCCCGACTGGAGCGGGAATCGAACCCGCACTCCGAGGCTTACGAAACGCCTAGACGACTGACGCCGCTAACCGCACGGCCACGAAGCCCACATATTTCGGCAAAAAAAAAACAGAAGGAAGTCCAGGAGAAAAATCAGAAACATATCTTGGAGAAACCCTAGAAATAAATCCGTCTATCCATCTTAAAAGTATCTTCTGGGGGAATCGCAGAGAAAATTTTGAGAGAGATTACAGAGAGTCTGAACGATCTCTAGGAAAAATCCCAGGAGTATCTTCTTGAAGTTCCTCGAAAGAAAATTCTCAGAATTTTTCAAAGCAGTCAACTCCAGGAGTCCAATTATAATACAGAAGGAAAACTGCTTGAGATATCCAAGGTCCCTAAAAATAAATTTCTGGAGCAATCTCATCTCTCTCCTAAAAAAACTCCAGGAGCGATTCCAGAAAAAACTTCTTGGAGAATTTCAACCAGGGGGAACCGGGTGACGAAGATCCAGTAATGTTGTCAACGTGTCATTGTCGCAAGTCAGGTAACTAAACTACGGTTATGTTAATCCTGTTCCAACCATTGAATAATTCTTCGAAGTGCACTTTCCACTTGGCTGCCACCTTTGATGTGTCTATCAGCAAATAACCTTTTTGGTTGATCATTGCCCATGGTGCGAACTGGCGCAATCGTATGTAGCGCACCATTCTCCTATGTATGAAATATCCGCATATCGTTCCGACCCATGCTTTCGTGTGATTTAGCAATCACATCCTTTCCGTGCTTCAGTTTGGTGCTGCGATGGATTCGTTTCTCTTCTGTTCTTGTCACTCAGAACTCTGTTGAGCCGGATACAGGCCACTACTAGCATTCTTCTCGTTTGCCATTATTTGGCACTCCTCATCGAACTAATCCTTACGTTTGCGTGGCTAAGTGGTCTCTATCACCTCTTGCGATGCAGTTACCTCTGTTTCATAGATAAACTTCCATAAACTGTTGGCATCGCCAGATCCGTTCTGGTACCCTCTCATCTAGCTTCTAATGATGCTATTGTGCAGCAACCTTTTTGAAAGGAATTGGATACTGAAACGTATGATTATATATAACGTTCCATATAAAGCTCAAAAATTTCAAAAGTCTACGAGAGAAGGTGCCTGAGTTAGCATTAGCATTAGCATGAGCATTTAGCAAGTCGCACAAATTCGTAGGTGGTACAGCCCTGGATCGCTGTTATGAGGGCTGCATCTTTCCTGTCCGTTATCAAAGCACAAAGATTTGGGACTAATCTCTGACTCTTAGACAAGATTGACGCAATTCTCCAACGGTCGAGTGCTGTCCTGGCTACGTCCTTGCGACAGCTGAGGGATGGGGAAGGAAGATTAGTTGGACACCTATGAAAGTACATAGAGACCTCTACATTCTTTCAGGCCTAGGCGTCACGGGAATTTGGATGTTAGTGAAAGGGTAAAGTTTGGAAACGTTTGGTCAACGTTCAGGTGCACGCAATATTTTTGGTTGATGCCTGGTTCCTTTCCTAATTCCTTGTTGGGTGTTCGATTCCAAATCTGAAATAAAAAGTAAAATTATAGATTTTTAAATGGTGATAGGCTCACAACAGTAACATAGTTACAAATTACCTGAATCCTCCTGAAAGAGATGGTTTATTAACAATGAAAAACATAACATGTAAAAGAAAAAAAAAGTAGAGCAAATTGTGATCTTGGATTTTTTCTGCATTTAAATTAACAAAGCTAAGAAAATACAAGATCAAAATTTGTTATGGTAGATCTTACGCCGTAATGCACCATTATAAGGTGATCTACCCACGTTACGGGACACGAGAGAAGGTGCCTGAGTTGGCCAAAAATGTTCCTTGCAGCGAAATTCTATTTCAATCCAATTTTTCTATGGTATTATTAACTTTCTAGGAAACCCCTTATCATCCACCACAGATCTGCGGACAAAGGTTAGGTAAACCATTCACAAATCCGCAAGAACGCGTATAAGAAACTGGCTGTTTATGTACCACACCCAACCAAAGAACCGTTGTTGAAAGTCTCTTTGAGCCTGTCTCGAGTGGGATCAAATGTCTCTCGACTCGTCGACGTCGTCGTCGATGACGACGACAACGAAAGGATACCTACATCTTGAAAGGACTACTGCCTCGAAATAAAGCGCCTCTCTCAAGGCCCACCCTTTTCCATATACCTAAATAATTCCTTATTGGGTCCCATAAGGATAAAAGGTAAAGGTAGTTCGCTACAGAAACATCAACGCAATGACAATCCCGGGATTACGCGGATGTTCTGCCGCCGCCCGTTCACGATGGTGTTTGACATTGGATGGAACTATACGACGTAATAAATAGGTAAATGGGTGTCTGCCTTTGTAACAGGGAAGATTAGAACGACAATAATGATGACGGTGCAATCTCCCGGACTTGAACCTCCCCGCCGGCCGCACCGGTCGAAACAGGGTGACATAATCTGTTTCGTTTCCAGTGGGTTTGCTCTTCCAGCGAAATTGAATGGTAATCCACCAAGGATGATGGTACTTAGGTTTTTTTTATTTGCTCGTGTTTTCTTATGTACTTACCTGCAGCAGAATGAATTTAAATCGGTGGGTACTTTTCCTTGCTCGGTCTCGTCAATGGGACACGTGCTACCAATCATCAGTCGATAAGAATATCCTTCTTGGAAAAGTCTATCAAGAGGATGATAGCAATAACTGTTGACTTTTCCTTAACCCTCTAATACCCAAATTTTTGATTTTGATCTAAATATCATTTTTCGTCATCTAAAATCGATTTAAACATGTTTTGGAAGATGATTCTTTTTAATTCTCAATTTCGTGAATTTCAGTTTTTGATTTTTCTAATTTTTATTTTTGAACATCCCCACACTTTTATATTTTTCCTGGAAGCCAATTTGGGGAACGGAATTTTTGAGATGAAAACATTTTGAGATTTTATGATTATTGTTGATATATTATTATTTTAAAATTTTTTCATAGAAAATATTATTTTCCGTGTAATTTTAAAGAAAATAATTTTAGAGTGTATTCGATTCGCTTAAACTATTAAACAAGGATATGATGATTTGGGAAAAATTTAAAATATGTTAATTGTAGCGATTCTATACAAAATAAACAATGACTTCTAAAAGGTGACTAAAACATCAATTTTTCAATGATTTTTTAAAAATGTAAATACGCTTTAAAATACACCAAAAACCATTTTGAGATATACAGAACAGTCCTAAATATCAGCTAAAAATATAAAAAAAATGATTTTCCACGAAACAAAAATTACAAAAATGCTCAAACTATACCCCGTCTAAAGGCGGGATTGGGTATTAGAGGGCTAATGGATAACAAGTACAGTAGACGTTCGATAACTGCAACATGTTTACGTTTCACTTAGCGAACGAAAATCCGATAACTGCAACGCCTGACAGTGTCAACAAACCATCAACTGACATAAAATGAACATGAACTTCATCCGATTGTTCATTTGGGCTAACATGGCGCACCATTTTGACATTTGGCGGTGCGATAACTGCAAATTTGTTGCACTTACCGGACTTGCAGTTATAAGTCATTGCAGTTAAACCATTTGCACCGACCGAACGTCTACTGTATCCGGATTTGTAACATGATCCTTCATCAATTTCGTCCTCTTAGTCAATACAACAAATTGATTGCCCCAGAGCAACAAGACCAACCCACGGTTATCGATGAAACCAAACCAATTAATTTCTACCTTCGTGCTTTGAATCATGAGATATGATTTATCAGGCTATTCATTTCGAAGGCAACGGATTGATAAAAGTTTCGTTTTTCTTCCATTTATAATTACAGGTACCGGCACGTTCGGAAGGGTATGTCTCTGTCGGGACAAAGTGACGGACAAATACTGGGCAATGAAGATCCTGGCGATGGCCGATGTGATACGGTTGAAGCAAATCGAGCACGTCAAAAATGAGAAGAACATCCTGCGTGAAATCGACCATCCGTTTGTCGTGAACATGTAAGTATCGTCTTGTAGAATCTGATACGCATTTGAAATCTTTGAAGAATTATGAAATGGATGGTTTCCGAAAATACATTGCAATTCCTAAACCCTTCTCCAGTAATTTACTAGAAACTCGATAAATCCTGAGGTACATACATACTAGGATTGGGCAAATCTGGCTGAGACATCGATTTTTGTGAATCGATTCGAATCGGATCAGCAGAATCGATTCACCGATTTAGTTGAATGCTTTGAATCGATGTTTTTACATCGATTCGATATTATAAAATATTACAAAACTATAAAATATTGCATTATTGTCTAAATAAATTCAATATCAAAATGTGGAGCGGACCTGGTGTGATGGTTAGAACACTTGACTATCACGCCGAGGACCTGGGATCGAATCCCACTCCCGACAAACTCACAAAATGTGGGTTCTTCCTTCGGAAGGGAAGTAAAACGTGGGTCCCGAGATGAACTAGCCTAGGGCTAAAAATCTCGTTAATAAAGATAAAAAAAAATATCAAAATATTGGAACACTTCGCGACTCTGATCTCTAGCGTGCGCAGCTTTTTCTTTTTTCTCACTCACTCTCGTAAACAAACACGCGAAAGAAACAGATAATAGAGGGGGCACTTTGCCCCTTCTTTTATCTCGCTCTTTCTTGCGTTCAACAAAATGAACGAGCGAGAAGAAAGAAAAGGCTACGCACGCAAGTGACTCTGATTCGAAAATAAATGTCCGGTATCTTGGGAAGAATTCACTCTGAATCCTATTAAGGATTTTCCAAGAATCCTGAGAGAGATTACTCCATATCTATGAGACGGATTGTCTCAGAGTCCCGAGAGGAATTTTCCCAGAATCCTGTGATAGATAGTCTCAGAATCCTAAAAGAAGCTTTTCCTTGGGATTCTCTCAAAATGTTCCAGATTCGTAAAAAGGATTCTCCTAGAACCCTTAGATGATTCTTTCCAAGATCATGAGAGAAATTCCAAGACCTTTTTTTTCATATTCTTGAGATAAATTCATCTAGAATTGTGAGAGATCCCCACAAAACAAGAAAGATTTTCGGAATTCTAAGATGAATTCCCCAAGAAACTTTAAAGAAATGACCCAGAATCCTAAAAAGCGTTGCTTAGAACCCTATGAAGGATTCCAGAATTCAGACAAAGGTTCCCTCAAAATACTGGACGAGTTTGCCAAAGAAACCTGAGATATACTCTCACAGAACTCTGGAAGATAGGATTCCCCCATAAACTTGAAAAGAATTCCTCCAGAATCCTTTTAAGTATTCTCCCATAATTCCCCTAAAATTCTGGGTGGAATTCTTTAGAATGCTGCGAATAAGTCTGCCATAATCCCGGAAGGTATTCTCTAGAATTCTACGAGGGATTCCTCTAGAATCCTGAGAGGGATCATAAGAGGGGTTTTTCCACATTCTTGAAAGAAATATATCTAGAAACCTAAAAGGGATTTTTCCGAAAATCTGATGAGGATTCTCCCTGGAAGGAACTACGAAAACTTCTAGAATGAACTTTTCCATCATCCTGCAAAGGATTCTCTGGAATTCTGTAAGGTATTCCAACATAAAACAAAAAAAAAACCGCAGATTCCTAAAAGACATTGCCCAGAATCTTTTAAAAAACTCCTCTAAACTCAGAACTCTGAAAGTGATTCCTCTAGAATACTTTAAATTATTACACCAATATCTCAACAGAATCTTCCTATAATCAAGTCAGGGATTTTCCCTGGTTACTAAGAGGGATTCTCCCTGAATCCTGAAAGGGAATTCTGGGAGCAACTGCTCCAAAATACAGAAAACAGAATTCTACAGGAATTCTCGTAAAATGCTGAGAAGAATTTCTTCCGAACCCTAAGAGGAGTCACAAAATCTATGCGAGGGATTCTTCAAAATCACAATTTCTCTAGAGAACTCTGCCCAGAGTTTCGTGGGAGATTCTGCAATAATTGATATACCTGAAAGAAAGTGCCCTAGATTCTTAAAAAATATAGACCCAGAATCTCAAAGATTTCTCCAGGATCATGAGACAAATTCCCCAGAATCTTGAGAGAAATTCACCTAGAATGCTGGTGGCATTATCCCAGAAAGCCGAATTTTGAGAGAATCTTGGGAAGAGTACTTAGTGATATTCCCCCAGAATCTTAAAAGGATCTTACGCAGAATCCTGAGAAGTATACTACTAAAATCCTGTGTGGGATTTCCTCAGAATCCTAGGAAATATTCCCACAGAACTCAGAGAGGGATTTTGCCACAAGTCTGAGAATGCTGAGCATGATTCTCCAAGAATTCTGACAGAAGTTCCCGAGAATGCTAAGAAAAATTTTCTCAGAATTCTGAGTGGGATCAACCCAGATCATCCAGAAATTACTTATAATCCTGAAAGGGATACCACCCTTGGAATTCCCTTAGAATCTAGAGAGAAATTCCCTAGAACCACAGACAAACAGGCGTAACACTCTTCAAAACGGCTTGGCACATGCATTTAACGATCAATTCAAGTTTCATTTGATTTGCGCGATCGTTCCACTAGAGGCGCTAGTGTTCGATCGCTTTGACGTGTGCCAGTGTACACGTTGCTGAATGATGCAAACGACAATTACAAGCAATGTGTGTAGTAGGGTGCGTGTCAGCAAAACGTCAAATCAAAATCCATCATGGCCGACAGTGTCGCGGTTCTACCAAAAGGTGGCAGTGTCCTCATGAAAATGACACCGGGCAAAAGCTTTTGATGAATTTCCTCTAAGAGTTACGTCTGTTTGTCTGTGGTACATATATTTAACGATGAATTTGATTTCCGCGATCCTTTCATCGGAGAAGAGAAGTTTTTCCTCGAGATTCTCCCATAATGCTTAGACGGATATCCCTAAAACTTCCTGGCGGATTCTACCAGAATCCCGAGAGCAATTCTACTGCAGTATTGAAAGGCGTCCTAAGAGGGGATCTTCCAGATTATTAGGAGAAATTCATCTAGAATCCTGAGAGATTCTCAAAAAAAATGTTCGGAAAGGATGCGCATGAACCCTGAAAAGGACTCTGTAGACCATAAGAAGGATTCCTCCAGAAACCTGAGAAAGATTCACTTGAGACTCCTGGGACGGATTGCCCAAGAAACCCGAAATATACAGGTATACCTCGATTTAGTGGAACCTAGATTTTATGAACTTCGATTTCATGTACATTTTACCTCGATTTTATGTACATTTTTTAAATGGTAAAAACAATCTTAACCATGGATTATTTGCGAAAAGTGTGAAATTCCATCTGGAAATCGATCATTGATGGTGCGGTGTCTGCTGCAATGATTGTGAGAAGTAACTTGTTCTGGGATTCTTCCGGCAGAAACTTTTTCTTCGCTTCTCATAACAGGAAAACCTACTGAGATTTATTCAGTAGAAAATCTCTGTTTTGAATTTAGGGATTCCTCCAGAAATACCGTTTGGAATTCCTCTGGAAGACGCTTCGAAAATTTCACAATTGTTGAGAGTTTCGTTAGGAATTTCGCAATGAGTTGTTTCCCCAGTTCTTTAGTTGTTTCCCCAGAGATTTTTTTAGGAGATAATTCAAGATTTTTTTCTTTCATAAGTTTTTCAGGAACTTGTGAACTACTTTAACAATTACTTCAGAAATTTATTATAAAATTCCCCAGGAGTTCCATAGGAAATTCCTGCATGAGTTCCATTATGAATTTTTAGCAGATTTTCATTGGGATTTCCTCTAGAAGGTCCATTGGGAATTAGAGACGAACCAGCCAAGGGCTGAAAGTCTCTTTAATAAAGACAAATCAATCAATCAACCATTGGGAATTCCTCCATCGATAATTCCTTCAGGGATTCCATTGGAAATTCCTCCAGGCTTTCCTTCAAGAATTCTTTTAGGAATTATATTTGGAGTTCCATCAGGGATTCTTCAAGAAATATCTAGAAAAGTTCTTTAAGCAAATCACACAGAAGTTCTCTTAAGAATCTCCCCAGGAGTTCCTTCAATAATTAGTTCAAAATTTTCTTCGAAAATCCCCCGGGAGTTTTTTCGAGAATTTTTCCAAAAGTCCCATCGAGAATTCCTTGAGGTTATTTTTTCAAGAATTCCATCTGCAATTTCTTCAGGAATTCCATTGGAAATTCCTCCAGTAGTTCCAACGAGTTTAATTGGGGAATTCTTTCAAAAGTTTCATCCAGAATTTCTCCACGGATTTTTTCATCAATTACCTCAGAAGTCACTTAAAAAATCCCCGAGAGAGTTTTAGCGGATTCCTGTTAAAAAAAATCCATAAGAGATTCCTGCAGGAAATACATCGACAATTACTCTATGATTTCTTTCATGTTTTTATTTTCAAAACTTTTTGCGACAATTTATTCTGGAGTTCCACAGGAGATTTTTTCATTCAATTCTCCAGAGAATTATTTGGCCGAGGTTCTGCTAAACCGAACTAAGCGCCAAGATAATCAAGATAATCGAGATAATCAAGATTAAAGTTCAACCACTCACAAATTAACTACAGCTAAGATTATTTCAAACTTTTCCGCACACATACCACTTCCATGCCTTCATTAACGACCCCTTCGAGGATTCCTCCAAGCGTTTCTTTATGAATCTCAACAGGAGTTCTATCGAGAATTTCCACTGGAATACTTTCGTGAATTTCTCCAATTTTTTTTTTAAATTCTTCTAGAATTTCTTTCGATAATCTCTCAGGGAGCTGCATAGGGAATTCCTTCGAAAATTCCATTGGGAATCTCTTCATAAATTCTACTAGAATTTCTATTGACGAGTTTTCCTAAGAATTTTATTTGTAATTCCTACAGGAGTATTTCTCCACGAGTTTTATCTAGAATTCTTCACGGACTTCCTATCTCAATTCATCCAGGACACAACTTGAATTAAATTCAGGAGAATAATTCGGAAGTCCTGCAAGTATTCTATAAGTAATTCTTGCAGGAATTTAATTATGGATTTCCCCAGAAAATGCACTTTAAAAACCTCTACGAATTTCCAAAAGAATTCCAATAAGAATTCCTCAATGATTTGAATCGGCAATTCCTCGAAGAGTTTCATTTGGATTTTCTCTACATAGAGACGAACCAGCCAAGGGCTGAAAGTCTCTTTAATGAAGACAAATCAATCAAATTTTCTCTACGAGTTCCTCTGGGAACTCCAGAAGTCTATTACGAATCTCTAAATGAATCTCTAAATGAATTCCATTTTCCAGGAGTCCCATTGTCAATTTCTCCAGTATTTCCAACGGGAATCACTCCAAGTATTTCAATTGCAATTCTTCCAGCAACTTTATTGAGCAACTTTCCTTTGGGAATTTCTTCAGGAGCTTTATTGCGAATTATTCCACATTTTTGTTTTCAGAAATGTTTCAAGGAGTTTAATCGCGAGTTCTTTTAGGAGTTCCATCAGGAATTCTACCAGGCGTTCCTTCAAAATTTCTCCAAGAAATATATCGAGAATTCCCCCAGAAAATGCTTCAGGCAATGCAGAATAAATTCCTGAAGGAACACCTGGAGGAATTTTCGAAGGAAGTCCTGGAGGAATTCCCAAAGGAACTCCCGAAGGAAATCTTGAAGGATTCCAGAAGAAGGAACTTTAGGAGAAATTTCCGAAGGAACTACTAAAAGAACTCCCGGAGAAACTCCTCTTCAGGAGGAACTCCCGATTGAACTCCTAAGAGAATTTCAGACGAAGTCCATGGAGGAATTCCGAGTTGCTACAGAAATTCTCGACGGAATACCTGAAGGAATTCATAAAGGAAACCCTAATGGCATTCTTGAAGGAACATCTCAAGAAATCATCGCAGGTATTTCTGGAGGATTCCCGATGGAGTACCTGGAGAAACACCTGGAGGACTTCCTGAAGGAACTCCTGAAGTAGAGAATTCTCAAAGAAACTCCTTTAGTAAATGCAATGAAACTCCTCAAGGAATTCCCGAAGAAACTTCTGGAATAAATCCCGAAAGAATTTCTAGAGGGAACTCTCGGGGGAATTTCTGGACGAACTACTGAAGGAATTTCCAAAGAAACTCCTAGAGGAAATCCCACACTCCAAGAGGATCTACTGATGAAATTTCTAAAGAAATTCCTGATGGAGCAGCTGAAGGAATTTACAATTGAAGTCCTGGCGGGATTTCCGATAAAACACTTCATGAAATTCCTGAAGGAACTCCTAGCGGATTTTTTGGATGCCTGAAAGAATTTCCAATGGGATACCCGAAGGAACACCTGATGGAATTCTCAAAGGAACTCTTTTAGTATACCCCAATGCAACTCCTCAAGGAATTCTCGAAGTAATTCCTGGAAGAATTGCTGAAAAAACTTCCGGATGAATTACTAAAAGATTTTTTGAAGGAACTCCTAGAGAAACTCTCATAGGATCTCCAGGAAGGTATCCCGATGGAACTAGATGGAATAGATATTCCTGAGGGAGTACCTGGAAGAAATTTTGATTGAATTTCTGGAAGAATTCCCGATGGAATGAATACCTGGCGGATATCCTGAAGAAACGCCTCATGATATTCTCGAAGCTACTCCCGGAAGAATTCCGGAAGGAATTGCTTAAGAAATTCTCGAAGGAATGAATACCAGGTGGAACTTCAGAAGGAATATCTGAAGGGATTTTCGGTGAAACACCTGGAGAAATTCCAGAAGGAACGCCTGGAGAAACACTCCTAAATGAATTTCTGAAGGAGCACTTGGAAGAATTTCCGATGGAATTCCGGATGGAATGCCTGGAGGAATTCTCGAAGGAACTCCGGTGTAACTCCCGAAGAATTTCCTGGAGGAATTACATTTACCTGAGGAACTCCTAGTGCAAATCCTGTAGAAACTCCTAGAGGAACTCCCGAAGAAATTCTAGGAGGATTCCAGAAGAAGGAACTTTCGGAGAAATTTCTGAGGGAACTCCCGGAGAAACTCCTAGAGATATTCCCGAAAAATCTCCAGGAGGAACTCCCGGTTGAACTCCCAAGAGAATTCCAGACGAAGTGCATGGAGGAATTTCCGAGTTGCTACAGAGGAAATTTCGAACACCTGGAGGAATTACCAATGGAATACCTGTTGGAATTCCCGAGAGAACACCTGATGCCATGTTCTTGCTTTAAAAGTGCCGTTAGGAATCCCTCCGGTAGTTCCAGGAGGATTTGGGGATGCCTCCATGTGTTTCATTCAGGGATTCCTTCAGAAGTGCCCTCAGCTAATCGAACATGAATTCCTTCATGTATTCGATTAGCTTCAGAAGTTCCTTCAGGAATTCCTACAGGAGGTCCTTTAGAGGTTAGTTTAGGGATTTCTTCAGAAGTTCCTACAAGGATAAGTCCAAGAGTTCCTTCAAATATTCGATCAGGTGCTAAAGGGATTCGTGTAGATATTTTTTTTTTTTTGAGATTCCTCCTGGAATTCCTTCAGAGAGCTCTCCATTATATATTTCTGGGACCTTTTCTTTCAGAGACCTTTTTTCAGAGATTCTTCCTAGATGATCTAGGTATATCTCCAAGATAATTCAGGGATTCCCCATTATTTTTCAAGGATTCCTACAGAAGCTCATTCAGAGATTAGTGAAGGAGTTACTTCTAAGATTCCTCCTTTGGGGATTTTCCAGGAGTTCTTCCAGGGATTGCATCCAGATTTTTTCTGGTTGATTCATGATGCCTCCAGGAGTTGAGATTACTTCAGGGGTTCCAGCAGGGACTCTTCCAGCAGTTCCTTCAAGAATTTCTTTGGGACTATAATAAGGTATACCTCCAGTATTTCCTCATAAAGTTCCTACAAGAATTCCTTCAGGAGTTCTTTCGGGGATTCCTTCTGAAAATACTTTGGGGATCCCTCCTGTAAATCCTACGGAGATTCCCCTGGAAATCTTTCAAGGTTTCCTCCTAGACTTTCTTCTGGGATTCTTTCTGGAATTCCTTCGGAGATTTCGCCAGGAAATCCTTCAGGGAATCCTCTAGGAATTCTTTCGGGGGTTCCTCCTGGAACGCCTTTAACGATTTATCCTGGAATTCTTCCGGGGATTCCTCCTGGAATTACTTCAGGATTTCTCCTAGAATTCCTTCGAAGATTAGTCTTTAAATCTGTCAAGGAGTCCGTCTGGATATGTTTCGGAGATTCCCCCTGAAAGTCTTTCAGAGATTCCTCCTGGAAATGTTTCGGAGACTAGAGGGTCCCCTGGAAATCATTCAAGGTTCGTCCTGAAATTTCTTCGGGGATTTATTCTGGAAATACTTCAGGGATTCTTCCAGGAAATCCTTCGGAGGATCTTCGTGAAATTCCTTCGGTGATTTATCCTGGATTTTTTCAGGGATTCCTTCGAAGTTTTCTTTGAAAATCCTTCGAGGATGTTGCCTGGAAATCCTGATATTCTTCCTGAAAATCCTTCGGAGATTCTTCCTGGAAACCCTTTTAAGATTCCTCCAGGAGTTCCATCAAGGATTCCTCCTTCATGGATTTCTCCTGGATTTCTTTCGAAGATTCATCTAAAAAAAATCCTACGGGGATTTTGCCCGGAAATGCTTCGGAGATTCCTCTTGAAATTTTCTTTCTTGGAAAGTTTTTTCAGGGATTCCCCGTGCATCTTCTTCAAGGTTCCTCTTGGAATTTCTACGAGGATTTCTCTGTCCTAGAGCATTATGTTCTCAGTATATTGTAAATTAAACAACTAAGTACCTTCCTTTGATCAATTATTCAAAAACATTGTTTTAACATAACCTTCTCACGACCCCTTTCTTTCCCCTTTCCATTCGCAGGCGATGGCACGCCCGAGATGACTGCTGCCTTTACATGCTGTTCGAGTACGTCAGCGGCGGTGAACTGTTCTCCTACCTCCGAAATGCGGGTCGTTTCGACAACGCCACCGCCAACTTCTACGCCTGCGAAATCGTCCTGGCCCTGGAGTACCTGCACGCCCTGTCGATAGTATATCGGGACCTGAAACCGGAGAACCTGCTGCTGGATCGGGACGGTCACCTGAAAATAACCGATTTCGGTTTCGCCAAAAAGCTGAAAGACCGAACGTGGACGCTGTGCGGAACGCCCGAGTACCTGGCGCCGGAAATCATCCAATCCAAAGGGCACAACAAAGCGGTCGACTGGTGGGCGTTAGGTTAGTATCTCGCTTTATGGCCGGCCGACGCCATCATCGCGCGGGACGGTTGACGCTAAAATGTTTGGGAAGGTAGTTTATTGGTCGGGCGCACTCACTTGGTTGCGAGAGGCCATCCAGCAATAAATCATCGGGGAACATTGTTCGCTGAGAGGTGGTCGTATTTCTTACTAGGTACCTACTGTTGCTTGCTCTGTTTGGACCGTACGGTGGTCGGTTCGCAATCTAATCCATGTAATTTCCTGGCGGCTTTCGCAACAGGTAGCTCGTGTCACGCCTGACCCCAGGGATGATTTATTTGCGTGAATTTGTCGTGACCATAAATAGGTACACTTCCGATCAAAAGTGTGTAGTCCTGTGGTGAAAAAAAATCATGCAAATGTTTTGGAGAAATATCTGAAAAAAAAAATCGGAAGTAATTCGAAACGAATTTCAGGATAAATTCTTAAAGAAATGCCTGGAAGAATTCCTTAAGGAATCCCAGGAGGAATTCTTGAAGCTATCCCAGCAGGAATTCCTGACGGAATTCCAGGAGAAATTCCTGACGGAATTCCAGGAGGAATTCCTGACGGAATTCCAGGAGGAATTCCTGACGGAATCCCAGGAGGATTTCCTGACGGAATCCCAGGAGGAATTCCTGACGGAATCCCAGGAGGAATTCCTGACGGAATCCCAGGAGGAATTCCTGACGGAATCCCAGGAGGAATTCCTGACGGAATCCCAGGAGGAATTCCTGACGGAATCCCAGGAGGAATTCCTGACGGAATCCCAAGAGGAATTCCTGACGGAATCCCAGGAGGAATTCCTGACGGAATCCCAGGAGGAATTCCTGACGGAATCCCAGGAGGAATTCCTGACGGAATCCCAGGAGGAATTCCTGACGGAATCCCAGGAGGAATTCCTGACGAAATCCCAGGAGGAATTCCTGGCGGAATCCCAGGGGGAATTCTTGAAGTATTCCCAGAAGAAATTCCTGATGGAATCCCAGGAGGGACTCCTGACGGAATCCCAGGAGGAACTCCTGACGGAATCCCAGTAGGAATTACTGACGGAATCCCAGGAGGAATTCCTAACGGAATCCCAGGAGGAAATCCTGACGGAATCCCAGGAGGAATTCCTGCGGAATCCCAGGAGGAATTCCGGACGGAATCCCAGGAGGAATTCCGGACGGAATCCCAGGAGGAATTCCGGACGGAATCCCAGGAGGAATTCGGGACGGAATCCCAGGAGGAATTCCGGACGGAATCCCAGGAGGAATTCCGGACGGAATCCCAGGAGGAATTCCGGACGGAATCCCAGGAGGAATTCCGGACGGAATCCCAGGAGGAATTCCGGACGGAATCCCAGGAGGAATTCCGGACGGAATCCCAAGAGGAATTCCGGACGGAATCCCAGGAGGAATTCCGGACGGAATCCCAGGAGGAATTCCGGACGGAATCCCAGGAGGAATTCCGGACGGAATCCCAGGAGGAATTCCTGACGGAATCCCAGGAGGCATTCCTGACGGAATGCCAGGAGGAATTCCTGACGGAATGCCAGGAGGAATTCCTGACGGAATCCCAGGAGGAATTCCTGACGGAATCCCAGGAGGAATTCCTGACGGAATCCCAGGAGGAATTCCTGACGGAATCCCAGGAGGAATTCCTGACGGAATCCCAGGAGGAATTCCTGACGGAATCCCAGGAGGAATTCCTGACGGAATCCCAGGAGGAATTCCTGACGGAATCCCAGGAGGAATTCCTGACGGAATCCCAGGAGGAATTCCTGACAGAATCCCAGGAGGAATTCCTGGCGGAATCCCAGGGGGAATTCCTGGCAGAATCCCAGGGGGAATTCCTGGCAGAATCCCAGGGGGAATTCCTGAAGTATTCCCAGGAGGAATTCCTGATGGAATCCCAGGAGGAACTCCTGACGGAATCCCAGAAGGAATTCCTGACGGAATCCCAGGAGGAATTCCTGACGGAATCCCAGAAGGAATTCCTGACGGAATCCCAGGAGGAATTCCTGACGGAATCCCAGGAGGAATTCCTGACGGAATCCCAGGAGGAATTCCTGACGGAATCCCAAAAGGAATTCCTGACGGAATCCTAGGAAGAATTCCTGACGAAATCCCAGGAGGAATTCCGGACGGAATCCCAGGAGGAATTCCTGGCGGAATCCCAGCGGGAATTCCTGACGGAATCCCAGGAGGAATTACTGACGGAATCCCAGGAGGAATTCCTGACGGAATCGCAGAAGGAATTCCTGACGGAATCGCAGGAGGAATTCATGACGGAATCCCAGGAGGAATTCCTGACGGAATCCCAGGATGAATTCCTGACGGAATCCCAGGTGGGATTCCTGAAGGAATCCCTGGAGAATTCCTAAAGAATCTCTGGAGAACTCCTGAAGGAAATCCTGATGGAATACCTGGAAAATTCCTGACGGAATCCTTGGAGAATTCCTAAAGGAATCCCTGGAGGAATTTCTGAAGGAATCTCCAAAGAAATCCCTGGACGAATTGCTGAAGGAATCCCTGGAGGAATTCCAAGAGGAATCTCTGGAGGAATTTCTGACGGAATCCCTGGTGGAATCCCAGAAGGAATTCCTAACGGAATCCCAGGACGAATTTCTGGCGGAATCCCAGGACGAATTCCTGGCGGAATCCCAGGAGGAATTCCTGACGGAATCCCAGGAGCAACTTCTGACGGAATCCCAGGAGAAATTCCTGACGGAATCCCAGGAGGAATTCCTGACGGAATCCCAGGAGGAGTTCCTGACGGAATCCCAGGAGGAATTTGCTGACGGAATCCCAGGAGGAATTTCTGACGGAATCCCAGGAGGAATTTCTGACCGAATCCCAGAAGGAATTCCTGACGGAATCCCAGGAGGAATTACTGACGGAATCCCAGGAGGAATTACTGACGGAATCCCAGGAGGAATTACTGACGGAATCCCAGGAGGAATTCCTGACGGAATCCAAGGAGGAATTCCTGATGGAATCCCAGGAGGAACTCCTGACGGAATCCCAGGAGGAACTCCTGACGGAATCCCAGAAGGAATTCCTGACGGAATCCCAGGAGGAATTACTGACGGAATCCCAGGAGGAATTCCTGACGGAATCCCAGGGGGAATTCCTGACGGAATCCGAGGAGGAATTCCTGACGGAATCCGAGGAGGAATTCCTGATGGAATCCGAGGAGGAATTCCTGACGGAATCCCAGCAGGAATTCCTGACGGAATCCCAGAAGGAATTCCTGACGGAATCCCAGAAGGAATTCCTGACGGAATCCCAGAAGGAATTCCTGACGGAATCCCAGAAGGAATTCCTGTCCCAGGAGGATTTCCTTAAGGAATTCCTGAAGGAATCCCCGGAGGAGTTCCTGAAGGAATCCCCGGAGGAGTTCCTGAAGGAATCCCCGGAGGAGTTCCTGAAAGAATCCCCGGAGGAATTCCTGACGGAATCCCAGGAGGAATTCCTGACGGAATTCCAGGAGGAATTCCTGACGGAATCCCAGGAGGAATTCCTGACGGAATCCCAGGAGGAATTCCTGACGGAATCCCAGGAGGAATTCCTGACGGAATCCCAGGAGGAATTCCTGACGGAATCCCAGGAGGAATTCCTGACGGAATCCCAGGCGGAATTCCTGACGGAATCCCAAGCGGAATTCCTGACGAAATCCCAGGAGGGATTCCTGACGGAATCCCAGGAGGAATTCCTGACGGAATCCCAGGAGGAATTCCTGACGGAATCCTAGGAGGAACTCCTGACGGAATCCCAGGATGACTTCCTGACGGAATGCCTGGAGGACTTCCTGACGGAATCTCAGGAGAAATTCCTGACGAAATCCTAGGAAGAATTCCTGACGGAATCCCAGGGAGGAATTCCTGACGGAATCCCAGGGAGGAATCCCTGACGGAATCCCAGGAGGAATCCCTGACGGAATCCCAGGAAGAATTCCTGACGGAATTTCTTACGGAATCCCAGAAGGAATTCATGACAGAATCCCAAGAGGAATTCCCGACGGAATCTTAGGAGGAATTTCTGACGGAATCTCAGGAGGAATTCCTGAAGCAATCCCTGGAGGAATTCCTGACGGAATCCCAGGGAGGAATTCCTGACGGAATCCCAGGGAGGAATCCCTGACGGAATCCCAGGAGGAATCCCTGACGGAATCCCAGGAAGAATTCCTGACGGAATTTCTTACGGAATCCCAGAAGGAATTCATGACAGAATCCCAAGAGGAATTCCCGACGGAATCTTAGGAGGAATTTCTGACGGAATCTCAGGAGGAATTCCTGAAGGAATCCCTGGAGGAATTCCTGACGGAATCCCAGGGAGAAATTCCTGACGGAATCTCAGGGAGGAATCCCTGACGGAATCCCAGGAGGAATTTCTGACAGATTCCCGGGAGGAATTCCTGATGGAATCCCAGGAGGAATTCCTGACGGAATTTCTTACGGAATCCCAGAAGGAATTCATGACAGAATCCCAAGAGGAATTCCCGACGGAATCTTAGGAGGAATTTCTGACGGAATCTCAGGAGGAATTCCTGAAGGAATCCCTGGAGGAATTCCTGACGAAATCTCAGGAGGAATTCCTGACGAAATCCCAGGAGGACTTCCTGACGGAATCCCAGAAGGAATTCCTGAAGGAATCTGAGGAAGAATTCCTGACGGAATCCCAGGAGGAATTTCTGCAGAATCCCAGGTGGAATTCCTGACGGAATCCCAGAAGGAATTCATTACAGAATCCCGAGGAATTCCCGACGGAATCTTAGGAGGCATTTCTGACGGAATCTCAGGAGGAATTCCTGACGGAATCTCAGGAGGAATTCCTGACGGAATCTCAGGAGGAATTCCTGACGGAATCTCAGGAGGAATTCCTGACGGAATCTCAGGAGGAATTCCTGACGGAATCTCAGGAGGTATTCCTGACGGAATATCAGGAAGAATTCCTGACGGAATCCCAGGAGGAATTCCTGACGGAATCCCAGGAGGAATTCCTGAAGTAGTCCCAGAAGAAATTTCTGAGGGAATCCCTGAGGGAATTGCTGGAGGAGTTGCTGATGGAATCCCTGGAGGAATTCCTGAATGATTCCAAAAAGGAATTCCTGAAGGAATACAAAAAGGAATTGCTGAGGGAAGCCCAGGAGGAATTGCTGAAAGAATCCCAGGAGGATTTCCTGTCCCAGGAGGATTTCCTTAAGGAATCCCAAGAAGATTTCCTTATGGAATCCCAGGAAGATTTCCCTTAGGAATCCCAGGAGGAGTTCCTGAAGGATTCCCAGGAGGAGTTCCTGAAGGAATTCCAGGAGCAGTTCCTGGAGGAATCCCAGGAGGAGTTCCTGAAGGAATCCCAGGAGGAGTTCCTGAAGGAATCCCTGGAGAAGTTCCTGAAGGAATCCCTGGAGGAGTTCCAGAAGGAATCCCTGGAGGAGTTCCTGAAGGAATCCCTGAAGGAGTTCCTGAAGGAATCCCTGAAGGAGTTCCTGAAGGAATCCCTGGAGGAGTTCCTGAAGGAATCCCTGGAGGAGTTCCTGAAGGAATCCCTGAAGGAGTTCCTGAAGGAATCCCTGGAGGAGTTCCTGAAGAAATCCCTGAAGGAGTTCCTGAAGAAATCCCTGGAGGAGTTCCTGAAGGAATCCCTGGAGGAGTTCCTGAAGGAATCCCTCGAGGAGTTCCTGAAGGAATCCCTGGAGGAGTTCCTGAAGGAATCCCTGGAGGAGTTCCTAAAGGAATCCCTGGAGGAGTTCCTGAAGGAATCCCTGGAGGAGTTCCTGAAGGAATCCCTGGAGGAGTTCCTGAAGGAATCCCTGGAGGAGTTCCTGAAGGAATCCCTGGAGGAGTTCCTGAAGGAATCCCTGGAGGAGTTCCTGAAGGAATCCCTGGAGGAGTTCCTGAAGGAATCCCTGGAGGAGTTCCTGAAGGAATCCCCGGAGGAGTTCCTGAAGGAATCCCCGGAGGAGTTCCTGAAGGAATCCCCGGAGGAGTTCCTGAAGGAATCCCCGGAGGAGTTCCTGAAGGAATCCCCGGAGGAGTTCCTGAAGGAATCCCCGGAGGAGTTCCTGAAGGAATCCCCGGAGGAGTTCCTGAAGGAATCCCCGGAGGAGTTCCTGAAGGAATCCCCGGAGGAGTTCCTGAAGGAATCCCCGGAGGAGTTCCTGAAGGAATCCCCGGAGGAGTTCCTGAAGGAATCCCCGGAGGAGTTCCTGAAGGAATCCCCGGAGGAGTTCCTGAAGGAATCCCCGGAGGAGTTCCTGAAGGAATCCCCGGAGAAGTTCCTGAAGGAATCCCCGGAGGAGTTCCTGAAGGAATCCCCGGAGGAGTTCCTGAAGGAATCCCCGGAGGAGTTCCTGAAGGAATCCCCGGAGGAGTTCCTGAAGGAATCCCCGGAGGAGTTCCTGAAGGAATCCCCGGAGGAGTTCCTGAAGGAATCCCCGGAGGAGTTCCTGAAGGAATCCCCGGAGGAGTTCCTGAAGGAATTCCCGGAGGAGTTCCTGAAGGAATCCCCGGAGGAGTTCCTGAAGGAATCCCCGGAGGAGTTCCTGAAGGAATCCCCGGAGGAGTTCCTGAAGGAATCCCCGGAGGAGTTCCTGAAGGAATCCCCGGAGGAGTTCCTGAAGGAATCCCCGGAGGAGTTCCTGAAGGAATCCCCGGAGGAGTTCCTGAAGGAATCCCCGGAGGAGTTCCTGAAGGAATCCCCGGAGGAGTTCCTGAAGGAATCCCCGGAGGAGTTCCTGAAGGAATCCCCGGAGGAGTTCCTGAAGGAATCCCTGGAGGAGTTCCTGAAGGAATCCCTGGAGAAGTTCCTGAAGGAATCCCTGGAGAAATTCCTGGAGGAATCCCTGGAGGAGTTCCTGAAGGAATCCCCGGAGGAGTTCCTGAAGGAATCCCTGGAGGAGTTCCTGAAGGAATCCCTGGAGGAGTTCCTGAAGGAATCCCTGGAGGAGTTCCTGAAGGAATCCCTGGAGGAGTTCCTGAAGGAATCCCTGGAGGAGTTCCTGAAGGAATCCCTGGAGGAGTTCCAGAAGGAATCCCTGGAGGAGTTCCTGAAGGAATCCCTGGAGGAGTTCCTGAAGGAATCCCTGGAGGAGTTCCTGAAGGAATCCCTGGAGGAGTTCCTGAAGGAATCCCTGGAGGAGTTCCTGAAGGAATCCCTGGAGGAGTTCCTGAAGGAATCCCTGGAGGAGTTCCTGAAGGGATCCCTGGAGGAGTTCCTGAAGGAATCCCTGGAGGAGTTCCTGAAGGAATCCCTGGAGGAGTTCCTGAAGAAATCCCTGGAGGAGTTCCTGAAGGAATCCCTGGAGGAGTTCCTGAAGGAATCCCTGGAGGAGTTCCTGAAGGAATCCCTGGAGGAGTTCCTGAAGGAATCCCTGGAGGAGTTCCTGAAGGAATCCCTGGAGGAGTTCCTGAAGGAATCCCTGGAGGAGTTCCTGAAGGAATCCCTGAAGGAGTTCGTGAAGGAATCCCTGGAGCAGTTCCTGAAGGAATCCCTGGAGGAGTTCCTGAAGGAATCCCTGGAGCAGTTCCTGAAGGAATCCCTGGAGGAGTTCCTGAAGGAATCCCTGGAGGAGTTCCTGAAGGAATCCCTGGAGGAGTTCCTGAAGGAATCCCTGGAGCAGTTCCTGAAGGAATCCCTGGAGGAGTTCCTGAAGGAATCCCTGAAGGAGTTCGTGAAGGAATCCCTGGAGCAGTTCCTGAAGGAATCCCTGAAGGAGTTCGTGAAGGAATCCCTGGAGCAGTTCCTGAAGGAATCCCTGGAGGAGTTCCTGAAGGAATCCCTGGAGGAGTTCCTGAAGGAATCCCTGGAGGAGTTCCTGAAGGAATCCCTGGAGGAGTTCCTGAAGGAATCCCTGGAGGAGTTCCTGAAGGGTCCCACAATGAACTCCTTGAAGAGAACCAGGAGAAAGTTCTGATAGAATCCCTAGAGGAATTCTTAAAGGAATCCCTAGAGCAATTAATCAAATGAATGACCACATACTTTTGACCGTCGGTTTGAAACCACCACCGATGATTCGGCAGCTTCAAAATAACGACTCGCTGCGTGCGAGTAATGTTTGATGGTGGAAATTAACCACGGGTTGGCAAACTTGTTCTGATTAATTGGTCTCGGCGGCTAGACTACAAATGATTTAATTTTCCAACTGCTTTTTTTATTCTCTCTTTCGTACAGGGGTTCTTATCTACGAGATGGTCGTCGGATATCCACCTTTCTACGATGATAATCCGTTCGGTATTTACGAGAAGATTCTCAGCGGCAAGATCGAGTGGTCACGGCACATCGAACCCATTGCGAAGGACCTGGTCAAGAAGCTGCTGGTACAGGACCGGACTAAGCGGTTGGGGAACATGAAGGTAATAGAAGGGTGGAAGATCATGTTGGAAATCCGGAATTGAAACAACATTCTAATCATCTCGTTTACAGAACGGAGCCGAAGATATCAAGAGGCATCGGTGGTTTAAGCATCTGGATTGGGATGTCGTGATACGGAAACAGTTGAAGGTAATTGTAATATGTATTGTATAGACATACATTATCTTACGTTAAGCCCACCCCAAGTAACATTTTGTAGTCAAAAAGACTATTAGAGGTTCTGAGAACTGTTATAAAACCAAAATAAAAGGTATAAGGTTTTATAACGGTTTTCAAAACCTATATAAAACTAGGTGGTTATCAAAATTAAACCTAGAACTAAATTCAACATCGATCGTTTCCCTCTCATTTCAGCCTCCGATTGTGCCAAAGTTTGTATTCGAGGGCGACACCAGCAACTTCGACGACTATCCGGAAACGGATTGGAAATCGGCCCGATCACTGGACAAGGTTGAAATGCAGCTGTTTGAGGATTTCTAAGCACACAGGAAATGGATGTTGAACATCTCTAGTACCACAATCTACAAAGAAAATCTGGTGGAGTGCAGCATCCTTGCATCGAAGATTGCACACAACCAATAGACGGCAATTGTATCAAGTATTTGGAACTTTCAAGCAACTTGAGGAGACAGCACTTTATAAAACATTAATATTTAAACCTTAATTTATCAAGTGGAGAAAAAGAAGAGAACAGAACATAAAAGCCCTCTCCAAGTTAAACAGTATGAACAGTTGAGAAATGTGGTAATCCACTAGAATAGCTTTATAGACCAATTAAGAACCATAACAGTTACATGCAAGAAAGGAAAATTGTTTCAGATGAATGACTTTTTGTTGTAAATATTCTTTACCTGTTCAAAACATGGAGTTGTTTTAATTTTTAAACTTAATAAGGCTCATATATCTATCACTGGAAAACACTTTCCAAAACTATTTAGTGTGTACTAGAAGCACAACTTGTGTGTGTGATTAAGAAACAGCAGAAGGCGCAAATAAGTAGGTATTAGGCATACTTTTGTTCAACTATTTTAAGTGTTTCAACATTGTTTGCCTTAGTTGATAGTGATTTGTTGGAATGAAGTGTCCACTCGTAATCGATAAGTTAAATCGAAAAATTAACCACATTCACTGTGATAGAGAGAAAGATGAAGGTGAAACCTAGGTTTGTTTAAGACCCCGTACATTGTTAACTTTGCTTTCGGAAATTTGATTCGATTGATTCAGCCTAGTTGATGTTTCAATAGTAAGCGATAGAGAGAATGGAAACAAACAAGTATTCATGATCGTAACATAACTCTTCTTCTAATTTCGTTACACTTTTCAACTACCTATTTTTAGAGAGTTTTTTATAATTAAATAATTTAGAGTTGATCACCGTCGGTGTCCGGCGTTGCAATCAAGAAGTCTAGCCATATCTTTGATTAACTGTTTATACTATCTTTACTTTTCTATCTTGCAGTTCTTAGCTTCACGAATACGTAGAATTTTTTAAACATTACTTCACGATGCTTTGTTCACTGTTACTATTTATCACTCATATTTCAGTTACCTATTGCCTGAGTAGCCAACCAATCGACTGTAAGAAATGAAAAAGCATGAAAACTACCATTGCCGGCCACGTCTATCACCTACGTTGCAAAATTGATCATGCTCAGAAGTTACTTGTTCTGTTAGTGATGGGTAAACAAAGCACAATGCGATCGGACAAAGCCTGAAACGTTTAGGTTACTAATAATTTGAGTTCATCACACTGTTCTCTAAAGTAGAATTGAAACACTCAAACATACGGGAGATAAAAGAGTCACTCAACTCAGAACTGTATTTAGGTATGTGTGTTTTACAGGATTGATCTTATTGACAGAAAAAAATGGTTCAAAACACAAGATTCCCTTCAATCTTACCTTCTTAGTTGTGAAATCCCTAGCCGTCGTCGAAAAGTCTATCCTTCACCCGCTCACGGGACCGCCTGGCCAGCTTGCGTATTTCCCGGTCTCCTGCTTGGAACACCCATCCGGCGTCCCACGACTCGAAACCGGGCGATGGAGTCGGCGGCGTCGTCCTCCGTGTCATCTCGCAGCTGCAGACGCAAATCCGCGGTAAAATCGACGAGCATAGCCGTCCGCGGGATTGTTTCTTCAAAGGTAAGTCATTGTTAGTTCATGGGGGGAAATTCTCACTGGAATCTAACCGTCATTTACGTAGTTTTATGATTTCATGATCAACCTTTTAAATATGATCGTTGTAGGAAATCCAAATAATTTTGAAACAAATTCCTGATGCATTCTGCCAGAAATTTACAACAAAATTCTTCAACCAACGAAACGATTCACGAACGTTTTAGAAATCCTTCCAAAAATCGTGCAAGAAGCATTTTTGGAATTGTTTCATGAAGAAATAGGAGGCCTTGGACCGATCCAGTTTTAGTAGTAGGCTATGAAAAACCTAGCTACTCCGCCATGCCAGTTGTTATGGTCACTCCACTACAAGCCTTCAAACAGTTAACACTTACTTACTTACCGGTCAGGCTAAGGCCGGGGTGGCCTCTGCTGTACATAGTAGCCGCCTCCATTCCACTCGGTCCATGGCTGTTTGCCTCCAGTTCCGCACTCTGCGTAGGGTCCGCAGATCGTCCTCCACTTGGTCGACCCACCTAGCTCGCTGCGCACCACGTCTTCTTGTACCGGTCGGATGACTCTCGAGAACCATTTTAGTCGGGTTGCTATCCGACATCCTGATGACGTGACCCGCCCACCGTAGCCTCCCGATTTTCACGGTATGGACGATGGTTGGTTCTCCCAGCAGCTGATGCAGCTCGTGGTTCATTCGCCTTCTCCAAGTCCCGTCTTCCATCTGCACTCCGCCGTAGATGGTACGCAACACCTTCCGTTCGAAAACTCCAAGGGCGCGTTGGTCCTCTGCACGTAGGGTCCATGTTTCGTGCCCATAGAGGACGACCGGTCTAATCAACGTTTTGTAGATGGTTAACTTCGTGTTACGGCGAATTTTATTCGATCGTAGAGTTCTGCGGAGTCCAAAGTAGGCACGATTTCCTGCCACAATGCGCCTCTGAATTTCTCTGCTGGTGTCGTTGTCGTCGGTCACCAGTGAGCCCAAGTACACGAATTCTTCAACCGCCTCGATTTCATCACCGTCGATATGAATTCGGGGTGGCGGGCGCGGTGATTCCTCCCTGGAGCCCTTGGCCATCATGTACTTTGTCTTCGACACATTAATGACTAATCCGTAAACAGTTAACACATACTTACAATAAAGCTAATTTAAATTGTTCAAGTTCCGTTTCATTCTTTCGCCCATCTGAAGAGAGCCTCCTTTAGGTTATGGGCTTGGGCACGTCTTTGAAAGAAGGTTCCGGCATCCCGCAGCTGACTGGACCAAACTATGAAAATTGGATGTTGCGAGTCAAGCTTTACCTGGATGCGGCGGAAGTATCGACGGTGTTGAAGGCGGAAGCTCCAGCTGAACATGATACATCAAGAGCGAAGTGGGACCAGCTGGACAGGAAGGCGAAGTCGTTGCTGGTTGGATTCTTATCGGATGAATGAATGGAACTAGTCCGAGAGAAGGAAACCGCTTGGTTGATGTGGAAGGCCCTCGAAGAAACGTTTGCGAAGCGCTTCGTGACCACCCGAATAAAAATTTACATTAGCCTGACATTTAATTTTGATGTGTACATCAACATCAAGTTTTAATGTACTTCTGTCGTTGAACATTAGAATACATTACGATTTAGATGTGTTTATGCAAGGTAACATAATGTATACATCAGGAAATCAAATGTTTTATGATGTCAAGAATATTATCCAGAACAACAAAACCTGACGTTTTTAGATTTTTTTTGATGTACAAAAACGTAAGATTCAAACGTTTTTCTGATGTATGTTGATGTATAAAACAATAGATTCAGACGTTCCCTGATGTATATCGATGTATGAAAACGTTACATTCCAACGTTTTTTCTGATGTTTTGCAATGTACAAAACGTCAAATCTAGACGTTTTTATATGTTTTTTTTGACGCACATAAACATGCGATTCGCATGTATTTCTGAAGTTCTCAGATGTTTTGAATGTTTTCTGATGTTGAACGTTAGAATACATTGCGATTTAGATGTGTTTATGCAAGGTAACATAATGTATACATCAGGAAACCAATCGTTTTTTGATGTCAAGAATATAACCCAGAACATCAGAACCTGATGTTTTCATATGTTTTTAGATGTGAAAAAACATTAGCTTTAAATGTTTTCTGATGTATGTTGATGTATGTAAACGTTAGATTCGAACGTTATTCTAATGTTTTTCGATGTAAAAAACGTAACATCTAGTCGTTTTCAAATGTTTGTTCATGTACAGAAACATTATATTCTGACGTTTTTCTAATGTCCTCACATGTTACCTTGAATTTTGAGGTGTTGTCTTTACCGTTTGCTAAACGGGCACATTAGGCCCAAAGAGGGTCACCACCATGTGGTCCGGTAACCCTCTTCAAAAAATGCATATCAGAATTTTTGATATGCGCAATACACGAGCCGACACTTCCCTTTAGATAATTAGAGAACCAAGTTCGTTATCGATTGATATCTTCGTGATTCAACGTTAGAATCTGATGTCACCCCGTTTATTTCGATGTTTTACGTACTTCAATTTACTTAAGCATGACGTTGGCGTATAATGTAAGATTAGAAGATAACGTTTTTGAATGCATTTTGATGTTTATGCACATAACGACATGACATGACATGACGTTTGCTGTTAATGTAACATTAGAAGTAAACGTTTTTGGGTGTTTCTTAATTTTTATGAATACGTCGTTCAACATCAGTACGAAATTACGGTTAGAATTTAACATTAGAACCCAACGTTTTCAGATGTATCTGCATTTGTAAACGTCTAGAGGTAACGTTTTTTATATCGTAAAACATTAGAATATCGTTTGCATCTAATGTTTACATACATCAACATACATCAGAAAACGTTTAAGTCTTATGTTTTTGCACATTAAAAAACTTCTATAAACATTTAAATCTAATGTTTTTGAACATCAAGAAATGTCTGAAAACATCAGGTTGTGATGTTCTGGGTATTGTTCATGACATCAAAAACATTTAATTTTCTGATGTATGCTACCATGCATAAACACATCTAAATCGCAATGTAATCCTGATGTAGGAGACATAAGGGAACGTCTGAATCTAATGTCCTTGATTTTTAAAGAGTAAAGCGTTCAACATCAGTACGACATTAGCTCATAATGTAACATTAGAATCTAACGTTTTTAGATGTATCTTGATGTTTATGAGAACATCGGTTTACATTACATGACGTTACTTTTAAATGTAACATTAGAGCCTAATGTCTTTGAATGTTTCTTGATGTTTATACTTGCATCATTATACATCAGCATGACATTACAATTTGATGTAACATCAGAACTTAATGTTTTCGGATGTATCTTGATGCTCATGAGTACGTCTTTTTACATCAGCATGACGTTACATTTTGATGTAACATCAGATACTAACGTTTTTTTATGTATCTTGATGCTCATATGCACATCGTTTTACATCAGTATGACATTAGATGCTAATGTAACATTAGAGTCAGATGCATTATCATGTTTTCATATGTCAAGCTGAAGTCAGAGTACATTAAAGCTACAACATAAAACGACAGTACTAAGTGTATTGATGTTGTTTGCTAATGCTTAGCTACATCTCAATTTGTATTCGGGCAGTTAAACCACAGAGAACAGACATCCAAGTCCAGTTCCGAAACTGTGTAAGGAATTTAACGGCCATTTGAAATCGGCAACACAAGTGGCAATAGCGTGGCGCTGCAATCGGTTTATTTCCCATACTAATTTAATTCACCACTTGAAATGTTCCAATTCACCACTGACTGTGGCAATATGGTGTTTGGTGGCGTTAGTGTTGTCATCGTGTATTGGTTTGCAACCTTACTAAAGTAAAGATTCAAATCCTTACACAACTTTCCGAATGAAATTTGTTCTAGCCTGGATGTCTGTTCTCTGTGGTTAAACCCTTTTAAGGAAGCAGCTCGCAAGATTACGCATGAAGGAGTGATCATCTATTTTTTTTGTCTGTATTAACGAGATTTTTAGCCCTATGCTAGTTCATCTCGGGACTCACGCTTTACTTCCCTTCCGAAGGAAGAACTCACTATTTTGTGAATTTGTCGGGAGTGGGATTCGATCCCAGGTCCTCGGCGTGATAGTCAAGTGTTGTAACCATCACACCAGGTCCGCTCCACAGGGATCATCTATGCGAAACCATTTCGTGGCGTTCGACGACCTTATCCGGCAATTGAAGTCTGCTGGTGCCAAGCTGAAGGAAAGTGACTTGGTGTCACAGCTGTTTCTGACCCTTCCAGATAGCTACGACCCCCTGTGACAGATAGACAGCGGTGACAGCGCTCAAGAACCTGGATGAGAAGAACCTGACTCTGGAAACAGTGAAGCAGCGGCTGCTAGCTGAAGAGTCGAAGCGGGTCGATCGTCAGGATTGCGTTAGCGATGACAAAGGTGTGGCGTTCGTTGGAGGGAAGCAGCATGACAAGAAGACGTTCACCCGGGAATTCCATGGTAAGTGGCACCGGTGCAAGAAATCGGGCCATGTAAAGAAGGACTGTCCCTTGAAGAAATCCGATGGAAACGCTCATTCTGCGGTCGGGAATAGGAAGGCAGTTGCTTTTATGGGAAGAACCGAACATCCGAAGGCATCAAATGGAGGCAGGATCTCGTTCTGCGTAGACTCGGGCTGCAATGACCACCTGGTCAACGAGTTAAGCCATCTGACATGTTTGCGAAGCTTGAAGGAACCGTTAGTCGTTGAAGTCGCGAAAGAAGGTTTGTCCCTGATTGGCGAGTCGGTTGGAGAATTGATCGGGCTGTCGAACAAGAGTGTGGGGCTCCGCATGAAGAACGTTATTTTCATTCCGGAACTGCAAGAAAATTTACTTTCGGTGAAGAAGCTTTCTCAAGCCGGAATTGATGTCCTGTTCACCGGCCAATGTGGTGTCGAGCGTGCGGAATTTAAGCTCAACGGTGAAATAATTGGCATGGCTTTCTTGAAAGGTAATGTTCGTTTGTACACTTAATTACTGGTTCAGGAATCGTCGGATAATCGCGCTTAAAAGAATTGAACTCGCGGAGTAACTTTGACGGAGATAGTTCGGTTTATTGGTGCTTAAATTTGTTCACAATAGTTCACTTTGCAAACACTCGACTTGATGGATAGAAAAATGGACTGTATCACTTGGTGTTTTATTTCTGACTAAAAATGTACAATGTAACTGAGTGGCTGCTGACCGTGTGCGATGTTTTCTGGACATCGGTTTTCTACCTGCGGTCGGCTCTATCGACGATCGTGGACGATCGATACGACATAGAAATGTGCAGCAGACTGATAATTTGTGTTTGATAGAACGGTACAACTATAACAGCTATCAATATTGCTCGGACACTAGCTACCTCAGTGCTTCCCAAACTGTGCGCCGCGGCGCCCTGGTGCGAGGCGAACCTTTCC
The DNA here is from genome assembly GCF_035046485.1 of Aedes albopictus. Lineage (NCBI taxonomy): Eukaryota > Metazoa > Arthropoda > Insecta > Diptera > Culicidae > Aedes > Aedes albopictus. The sequence goes on from NC_085138.1 coordinate 352,497,326, forward strand.
CAGGTGCGCCGCAGAATTTTGGCTTTTGTGACGAAACAAAAAAAAACAAACTCTCTATTTGTATTGCGGAACACCTTTAATTTTTTTTTTACCTTATTAGTGAAACTAGTGTTGCTCACATTTTTTTAAACCTTTCCTTACTTTTCGATTGTTCCATTGGATTTCTGGTATCCTTTTTTAAAACATATCAATTGAAACCACATTTTGAAATTTCAAGTTTTTGAAATTGTTTTTGGAATTCTTAAGCTTCAGCTCAGCTTTTGATTTTACTATAACTTGTCCAAAGATTTTAAATTCAAGAACATTATTTACGTTCTTTTCAGAATAACTCGGAACAGCTTAGCGGCATGCAGGTTTGCCGATCTGGTAGTGTGAAGAGCTAGCTTTGACCTTTTTTAACCGAACTGTTTCATCAGTACTGCCGCAACCTCGCTGAACTCGAATAAGTTTGTTATGCTCGGTTTCATCAATGGGGTTATGTATGGCCAATCCAGGCCCAAAGGGTTAGTTTGAAATTTATGAAAATAAATTCAATCAAAGCCAACCTGGCAGGTCTTTACAATCTCTTCATGTGTCCCAGTTTGCCGAAATTTTCCAAAATAAGGAAAAGTGTTGCCTTGCAATTTTCGCAAAAAGTTAAAGCTTTGGTCAAGTTCTGTGTAGTCATTTTCATTCAATAAGAATTCTTTAACTATTGCAAACGCTTTAGAATTTTTGGCTGAATTGTTGAAATTCAGCAGCTTGTTTTTCCTTTACATCTGAGTTTCTTCGTATTTTTAAAACTTTTATAATGAACATGATAACATGATTTTCGAAATCTTACAAATATTTAAACTATCTTTGAGGAATAAATTTAAAAAAATAGTTAGTTTTCCAAATATTGGTTTCTGGAAACATGACATTAGAGAAGTGTTTCACGATTTTGTCCTGCACACTATAAAGTGAAAGTTGCCCAAAATTAAAAAAAAACTTTGTTAAAAACTTTGGTGCGCCGCGACATTTTTGGAAATGTCAAAGGGCGCCGCGATAGCAAAAAGTTTGGGAACCTCTGAGCTACCTAATTGACCTTGTCGTGTTGGTCAGTCGAATAGAATTTGTTCAGTAGTGCTCAAAATTTTACAATCGATATTTGGCGCAAACAGGTAATTTGTATCAATTGGAACTGCGAGTTGGAAATACGGGACAAGCGAACATCAGCACGGTGGAGGCAAGCCGGCTTTGGCATCGGCGGCTAGGACATGCTAGTCAACAAGCGATGGAAAGTATTGCAAGTCGTGAGATGTCGACGGGTTTCACGAAGAAGATAGACCGCACAGGCTTTGTGGTACGTGCATAATGGGTAAGCAGTGCTGTGAGCCGTTTGATGGAGTTTGGGAAATAGCCAGTCATCCACTAGATCGATCCACCAGCCTGGGATGGTTCAAGATTCTTCGTTTCCTTCATCGATGATTGGACGCATTTGGCGATGGTTTATTCTATCAAGCGGAAGAGTGAAGTCTTCGCCTGTTTCAAGGAGTATGAAACAATGGTCACCACCCACTGGCAATCCAGGATCTGCAAGTTGACTGTCGACCAAGGCCGTGAGTATTTCTCCAATGAACAGAAGCAGTACTACCGAAGAAGGGGAATCCAAGTTCAACCGACGGTGGCGTACTCCCCGCAACAAAACAGTGTCGCCGAACGTTTTAATCGAACCCTGGTCGAAAAGGTAAGGTTGATGTTAATTGATTCCAAGATGCCCAAGCGGATGTGGTCGGAGGCGGCTCTAACGAAACTGCAGTGGAACTATGGACGAAATCCAAACCGGACCTGAGCAAGCTTTGAATATTCGGGTGCAAGGCCATGCCGTGGATTCCAAACCAGCTGAGGAAGAAGTTAGATCCGAAAAGCCGTGAGACAGTCATGATTGGGTATGCGCCCAATGGATATCGCTTGTGGGACAACTCGTCGAGGAAGGTAATAATTGCAAGAGACGTGAAGTTCGATTAGGAAAGTTTTCCGTTCGCCGATGATGATGATGCAACCACAGTGCCTCTGGTGATTCCCACGTTCTACGAGCCAGAGGGGGTACAACTGAATTCTCGAAGACCGGTTGCAGCAGAGGTTGAAGATCTGAACGAAAATGAATACGAAGAATCAAGATCAGAACTTCGAAACCGTGAAGACTGTACAGAGTCAACCAACGGGAGCGCAGACTCCCAGATCTGCCAACTACAATGAGATCGAGCATCGTGACGACAAGGACGCCTGGCTGGAAGCGATCAACGATGAGTTGCAATCCATGGCGGACAACAAGGTGTCGAATTTCGTCCCGAGCCCAGCCGGAGTGAAGCTACTGAGATCGAAATGGGTGTTCTGCGTGAAAGAGGACGCGGATGGGAATGTCGTCCGGCATAAAGCGAGGCTGGTCGTCAAGGGATTCCTTCAAAAGCCAGGAGTCGATTACCACGAGACGTACGCACCAGTGGCCAAACTGACGACAATCCGGGTTGTAGTGGCGGTTTCATTGCGGAAAGGATATCTGGTTCACCAAATGGACGTCAAAACTGCTTCCTTGTACGGAGAACTCATGGCGGTTCCAGATGGCGTTAAAGCAGCTCCAGGATTGGTCATGTTTTCATTTGACGAAATTTTTGACAGTTTGAGCAAACAGAGGTTTGGTAGTTTTAACATAAAATAACAGATTGTTTTAAACGACTGCACTTTTGCGTCTAACAAAGCCGGATTGGGATTGTGTTGATGACGGCAGCTCCCGCGGCAGCTCGGAAATCTATTTTTAGACACTCGGAAAGTTGATGGAAAGGAGAACGGTTAAAAAAAGAAAAAGGCGAAACCGATTAACTTTTTGTGGACGCTGTCTTGAGTATCTGCGCATTATCCATCACGACGAAAACTGCACTTGGAAGTTGCGGCGATGGATTGGCCTTTCTTTCCTCGTTCTGGCGATGTTGGGGTAAGAACTTTGAAGATGTGTGAGTGCTTCCGGGCCATGTTTGTGGTCCCCATTTTGTAGAAACAAATGAAGTTTTCAAAGTTATATGGAATGATGGGAATTGGTTGTTTTGAACGATAAATTCCAAGTAAGAACAAAGAAGTATAACTTTCACTCAGCGAAGTAAACTACAGGTCGGACTCGATTATCCGGGTGACTCCAAAACTATTTCACCCCGGATAATCGAGCCATGCTTCTTTTCTTTTATTTTTGATGTTTTTCAATCGAAATCTGTTCGCTAAACAAAGAAGCAAACATACATGATCTTGTAGTGCCTCAACTTTACGTCTGGTATTGTTATAATTATGTTTTTTGAAAATGAAATTTTAGCTGAAGAATGTGTAAAAATAAAAACAATTATCAAACAGGGTAAATCCTATTTACAGGTGTTGTATTTGATGTTTATCACATATTTTGACATATTGTAATTTAAAAATTTGTTAACAAAGCAAAACCAAACTTTTCCCCGGATAATCGAGCCATTTTTGCTGGATAATCGAACACCGGATAATCGAGCCCCCGGTTAATTGAACCCCCGGATAATCGAGTCCGAAATTCATCAAAATACCTTATGAAATTTAGCCATAACTGTAAAGTATGGATGCCATAAGAATACCTTATGAAAATTGAACATGCTTATTATGACCTAATTACATAAGATAAACTTATGAAAAGAGCAGAAAAATCACAAAATGATGCAGACTGGAATCGATCCATGAACGTCGAGATCACTGAGCTCGTGCCCAACCCACGCGGCTATCGACGCTTGAGAATACCGTGTTGCTAAATGTGTATAAAAGCCATACTGTGAGTCGATTCTGCGTCATAGACCGACCTTATGAAAATCGTTACAGCCGTTATGAATTGTTTAAAGGCCATTTCATAAGTTAGACCATATGATAATCTTAGGTTTATTTGCCTGAGTGTTGAAATAAGTAAATGCTTAGTTTGAAAATCAACCATGCGTTTTATTAGGTTTTATTATTTTGAACAAACCTCATTTTTCTGCGTGTATCACAAAGTGAGCAAGAATAGAATTATAGAACGCACTGTTGTTTGGAGCTTGTTTCTTAAGGTTTGTGCTTCTGAAATTCTGATGCACTGTTAAAGCGGGATTTCAAGACGTTAAACGAAGACAATTAATCCAAAGACAATATGTAAATGACGGTCAGATTATGATTGAAAAATAAGCAAGGAAGTAAAACTTACCAGTAACTCATCCTCCCCAAATCGATACTCCGCGTCTTCATTATCCTCGGCGCTTCGATCGGAAACCATTTCGTCGTTACTCCGTCGCCCGTTCAACCTCGAGTCCCGTAAGGCAAAGAAGTACTGACGAAGATACAGGTTGTAGGCCCTGCGAAAATCCAAACCATTAGCAATCGGAACTGTTTGGCAAATCCGTTATACCAACTTACACGTGATCCCTCAAATCGGTTCCGCCAAATTTCTCGATGTCTTCGTACAAATTCTCCACGCTGCAGTACTCAAATCCACCGGTTGGGGCACTGTTGATACTGCTTAGGCTGCTGCTCAGCGTTCGATAGCCGCCGATCGGTGTTCTGTTGGATAATCGATTCAACCAGCGACGCAATCTGATCATTCTATTTAGGTAGGCGGAAAGCACGAGTCGGAACCGGAAGCCGAACACTGGTTAAGCAACAAGCACTTTTTCGCCGGTCGGAAGTTTTGGGATTCGATTTGAATTTATTTTGAGCGCGCGCGCCATTTATTTTGTGGGAACTTTCCTATCCCTTAAAAGTTTGGGGCTAACTTCACGTAAGCACGTTAGAAATAATTCAAACACTGCCCACGGGCCCACGGTTAAATATTTGCACCACGCAATTTTATTGGCTGGTTTGCTGAATATGATACACGCTAACCTGAAACTACCCATCGCCTGGGTCGATTCTACCCGGATTTTCATGTTGTTAGCAGTTGTCAAAATCCGGGTAACCCGAAAACCCAGATTGGTTTAATCTGGGTAAAGATCTGGGTAATCGGCACTTTGTCACTTTTCGGCTTGAGAATATGGCAGCGGTCAGGCAAACGCTGGCAATTATGAATGTTTCCACGAAAAATATGAGGATAAATGACGGGAAAACAGTGAAATTCTTCCAGGGAACTGTTTTCCTGCATCAGGTAAGTGAACAGCACATGGGAGTTGGGAGCTTTTTATAAAAAATCTAATTTGGAAATAAATTAAAAAAATCAAGGTCCAGGAGGAGCTGGGTACCGGTTACCCAGATTTTGTCACCAACATCGGTAACCCAGATTTGAGTAAAGGTGCCTTTACTCAGATTAGAGTAACTGCAGTTTTGCTCAATCTGGGTCGCTTTGACATCAATCTGGGTAACTGAGGGTTAGCGTGTATACACCGCGCGGCCTTTGTAATGTTCCAAACGCGCATTTGCACAAAATTCCACGCGGCAAATCCCTGAGGAAAGGAACAGCCGCACTTGAGGAAACGCCGCAATGTTATCTCCCATAAGAATGGAGTAAAAGGGGAGCAAAAAACGCGGCTGTTCCTTCCCTCAGGCATTTGCCGCGTGTACTTTTGGGTAAATACGCTAATATTGCTATTTATTTATTGCACAGTTCCCACTAAGAGCCGATGCACACGAGCGTTACTTGACGCTGCGTGAATTCACGCTGCGTCGCCGCAGCGTTCCTGTGGGGTATGCGTTGACATTGCGTGACGCACACGGTGCGGCGCGGTTGCGGTGCGGTAGCGTTGCGTTCTCGTGTGCATCCTCCCATTTGATTGTGTGTAACTCAGGACGCACTTGCGTGCACGCTGCGTGGACGCGCCGCCCGTGTGTATCGGCTCTAAATCGAACTGCACAGTATGAAAGTGTGACGGTTGAAAAGTGTGACGATAAGTGCAACCGCGCTCTCTGACAGCATTTTGACGTCGAGAAATGTCACAAATAAGCACGTGGTGTGTGTTTCGCCTGATTCTTTCTCGATTTTGTTTTGATTCTCATCCATCTGACAACCCACGCATTTGGCTTTCTTTCTTTTTTCTCACCCAGAGTCATGACCGGGTGGCCAGTTATACAGGTTTATGCATTTCTCTTGTAGAAAAAGATCATAAAATGTGTAATTTATAAAATTGATACAGTAGACGTTCGATAACTGCAACATGTTTACGTTTCAGTTAGCGAACAAAATTCGATAACTGCAACGTCAGATAGGCGTCAACAACCCATCAATTGACGTTAAATGAACAAAAAATTCATTCGATTGTTCATTTGGGCTAACTTGGCGCACCATTTTGACGGATAGCGGTGCGATAACTGCAAATTTGTTGCACTTACCGGACTTGCAGTTAGAAAGCATTGCAGTTAAACCGTTTGCACCGACCGAACGTCTACTGTATCGGCAACCGTGCTGGAGCACAAAAATAGTGTGATACAGTAGACGTTCGGTCGGTGCAAACGGTTTAACTGCAATGCTTTCTAACTGCAAGTCCGGTAAGTGCAACAAATTTGCAGTTATCGCACCGCTATCCGTCAAAATGGTGCGCCAAGTTAGCCCAAATGAACAATCGAATGAATTTTTTGTTCATTTAACGTCAATTGATGGGTTGTTGACGCCTATCTGACGTTGCAGTTATCGAATTTTGTTCGCTAACTGAAACGTAAACATGTTGCAGTTATCGAACGTCTACTGTAGATGAAGTGCATCAAAAATCCATCTTTCAAAGCAACCAGCAATAAACCCTCCAGCGATAGGGCACTGCACTGTTTTGATTTTGTATGGGATTTTGACGTTTCTTGGCCTTGTTGTTTACAAAATTACTGTAAGAGTGAAAGAGAAGGAGAGAATTTCATGCAGTGCCCTATTGCGCTGTTGACGGATTTCACGCCAACTCGAACAAATGTTGGCAGCACCCTCTCAGATTACCGAGGGGGGCGACACAAGATTATCACATTTTTACCAAAAATCTTACGCATCTTTTGCACTGTGCATTATCCGTTTCCATCTTGACATCTGCTTTCCATCCAAAATCTATCTCAAATCTTTTTTTCAAACTATAGGGCACTGCACTGTTTTGATTTTGTATGGGATTTTGACGTTTCGTGGCCTTGTTGTTTACAAAATTTCTGTAAGAGTGAAAGAGAAGGAGAGAATTTCTTGCAGTGCCCTATTCACATCTCTTCAATCTAATGCGATCGACGTAAACAAAGCAAGCGGTTTTGTTGCCAAACGTCAAAACAGATCGCAACCCTTGCAGTGAATCGCGCAATTAAAGTTGGTCGTCGGGAGTAAACAGGATCTCCGCCTACCGTATCCCGAAGAAAAGGAACCGGAGCAACCCGGCCTTGTGAAAAGCGAGTGGTGACGTTCCTCTTAAATCAGCAAAGCAGTTGACGCAGGCAATGTACAGTAGACGTTCGATAACTGCAACATGTTTACGTTTCACTTAGCGAACGAAAATTCGATAACTGCAACGCCTGACAGTGTCAACAAGCCGTTAATTGACGTAAAATGAACAAACAATTCATTCGACTGTTCATTGGGGCTAACATGGCGCACCATTTTGACGTTTGGCGGTGCGATGACTGCAAATTTGTTGCACTTACCGGACTTGCAGTTAAAAAGCATTGCAGTTACACCGTTTGCACCGACCGAACGCCTACTGTATCTCCACCGTTTGCAGCCAGAGCTAGGGCCGTGTTCCGCTTCCGAGACTGGTGAGTGATGGTTCTAGTCGTCGAGATTGTCGGCCACTCCCTTTACATCTCGCTTTGCATTGCTGGTCTGCTAGGCGGAATGAAGCGAAAAAAGTATGTCCGAATCTTAACTAACGCTTAGAAACTGATTACTATTAATATTTTTTAGGCACCGCCGTCTGCATGTAGCACCATTCACTCAGTGAGGTTCGAGGATCGGTGACAAGTACCTAATTTGATGCCAGTAATAGTCGGTCTACTAAAGGCTTTCGGGACATGATGCTCTCTCGGGATCGGACCCCGTTTCCACGATTTCTGCTCCTTCAGTGACATTGCTGTTCCTGGCAGCGGCTGCCAGGCATCCTAAGCATGCAGCACTCCTTCATCCTACGGCCACCGATATGGTTTACCTCTTCAATCGGATGCTTTATTCCGCTACACACAAGCATTTCTAGCATCTTGACAGGCTCCCCAATCCAGCCCGATTATAAACCAGTACCCCCGTCTATAACAGCACCTTCTGCAGCATCGGCGAGGTACTCGAAATCGGTCACCACCTCAGTCGTAAACGATTGGATAAAGAACTATTTTAACCCATTAAGCCGTGGAAATTAGACGAGGTGTCAGAGTTTACTATTATGTAAATAATTTTGTTTGAAAGAAAATCTCAAAATATCAAAATAGTTGCTACTGCTCGTTTAGGCCACCAGCGTGGGTGTAAAAATCTTGCCACTGCCCATTTAGGTACTTTGTTTATCTTGGCTATGCCAAAAAGCCCGAAGGGTTTTTCAAGTGGACTAAAAGGCTAACCCACAATATTTTTGCATAGGTTCAGCTCTTGATTATTTCTTAAAATATTTGCTAAACCATCAGTTTTACAACAGTTCAGAACCAAAAAACACCCATAGTTGTTAGTGCGCGGTGGTATGGCGCGAAACGAATGAAGCCAGGCGGCATACATTTTCCCTTTGGAACTGGTGATGATCAAATGCACCGAGCTGAATTAAATATTGCTCGTAAGATGAAACTGATTTGTTTGCAAGAAATGAGTTGCTTTCAAAAAATAGTAGTTATTGCTATTGAAGAGGGAAACAGAACCTATAGGGCACTGCACTGTTTTGATTTTGTATGGGATTTTGACGTTTCGTGGCCTTAACACCGCTAGCCATCATGGTTTCCCATTGCGGAAATCATCATGGTTACAGGTCGCAAGCCCTGGCAAAGTGTGGAACGTTTTGATGGCTGTGATCCTTGACCATCATGTAATCAAAATCCCAGGGATACTCAAGTGACCATACTGCTGGGTTGTGGGGGTTGCGTATGTGGGGTGCATATATTGACAAGCATTGCTATGGATCGTTGGGGCTTAGTAGGAGCGTGGAATGGATCTACGATTGCTGAATTGCGATTATACCTACTGGCATAGTCGTGGTTTAACAGTGGTGGCGCCGCTTTTCGCTTGTGTTCGGCCTAGGTGGTTTGTTTAGGCGGTGCGGTTAGGTCTGTATGTACTTCGTACGTGCAGTGCGTACGGCTTCAGCATTGTGGTTACTTGGGAGTGTAGGATAATTGGGTTTGGGACTGAGGAGGTCGTCATTGATTCTGCCGACACCATTGAGTGCTCATTGTTGGCGATTGTGTTGGTGACGATTTCTTCAGCTTTATAATCTCATTTATACCACGCACAAACTTTGGGAAGAGGGACTGCTTTGTAATGCAAGAGAGGGATTTAAACTCTGCGTTACGGGTTGGGTGAGGTCATGCAGATAGAATCAACCCAGGTGACCGTGCGGCTCGGGTCGTGATGGATGCATGAGTGCAGTGTGTGTGTGGGGTGCGCTCCCTGTGGATGCAGTTGAGTCGGGGTTGTAGTGGAAAGAGACCCTTATCTACCCTAGATCGGTTTCGGTTGTACGGGCGGGGTAGTGTTTGTCTTATTTGTGACGTGTTGTGCGTGATTTGCGGCCCGAGCTGCGTGGTTACTTGGGAAGTATTGTGCTCTGCAATCTACATTTTGGTTTTAAGGTGAAGCTATGCTGCCGTTCTACGCATAACTGTCCCATGTTATATAGGATTGCCATATAACATGGGACAATTGGGCGTAGAACGGCAGTATGGCTGGGCTGTGCCTCGGATTTGTTGGGCGCAGGTCGGAAGAGCTGGTGGCGGTTTGTGCTGGAGGGTTTGCTCGATTGATTATTCACTGGTGGTGGCCAGTCGATCGACTGTTCACGCAGCCTGTCATTTGGTTCTTGGGGTTTGTGCTCTCGAGGTTCGGGGCGTTGCTTCATTGTATCTTCACTTTAATACTAATATTCCTTGTTTGACTAATTGACTATTATGTACAGGCGCTTAACTCATTCTATTTCATAGATTGCCAGATTTAAGGGTAATGGTTCAATAGGGTGTTAACAATCAGAGTGGATTAGAACGAGTTGGCTCCTACAATACACCTACACTAACACACATACACCAATACTTACACGCACACATGCACCTACAACTAGCTGTAAAAGACCAGTGGGCGGGACAATGGTGCCTACCCAACAGTTGTAGGTGGGGTGTTTGGCTTAGCTACATGACTTGGTCCGGCAAGCCCATAAACATCAATTGGTAGACGTATTGCCTAGTGAAAAGACAACGCAGATGGGCGAAAGCCAGGGGATGCGTTGATAATAGCAGAATAGCAGCAGAATAGCAGATTTTGACGTTTCGTGGCCTTGTTGTTTACAAAATTTCTGTAAGAGCGAAAGAGAAGGAGATATTTTCATGCACTGCCTTATAATGGGATGGGAAGGGCAGTCATCAATATGTATTGTCGTCGCGGTTGAAACCCGAAGTTTCCCCACACCCGACAATCGATTTTTCTCTAAATCTATGCGTGAAACCTAACGTCGGACGTAGTGCGCTGGATAGCGGATCTGGCCCTCTATCCAGCGCACTATGCCCGACGTACGTCCGACACACGGTTTAGGAGAAAACTCGATTTTCGCGTGTCAAAAATTCCGATTTTCAACTGCACGGATAATATACACAATCAGTACCAAATGTCTTTTTGAATAAAATGTACCACTTCGTAAAATTTGACAATAGGACCAATTCATAAACTACTCTTAGAAGAGGTCTTTTAGTTCCGGTGTGGGCACCGGATTTATTACGGCTTTCCTCGGTCAACGGATTTTTGGTGAACTGGCTTTAAAACGATATCACGCACTGATAGGTATAGAAGGTCCAGACACTGGCATCGCTCATGATCAAGTGATACTGTGGAGTTTTTGGCAGCTTGCAGTGGTCACAAGGGATCTGCTTCACCCAGAGAGCGTTGACGGACTTTCGCTCAGGGTAAGACAATGTCGAATCCAAACCGGACACAAAACTTGCCCTTGCTGGATACCGAAACGGCGTTGCTACACATGGCACAATTGGCACGCACCGAGTTCTGATAAACCCCAAGACATTTCTTGTTGTCGTTACATGTTGTCATCTCCCACTGAAGTGTCCTCTCCGTTGAAATTTTTATTTCAACGCTAACCCTCAGTTACCCAGATTGGTGTCAAAGCGACCCAGATTGAGCAAAACTGCAGTTACTCTAATCTGAGTAAAGGCACCTTTACCCGTATAAAAACGAACCATTGAATCTATTGGAAAAACTATACAAAGCCAATAGAATCTTATGTTAACAATGATTTCTATTGTTAATGTATTGTAGAGTACATTTGAAAAATCCATTCGTTGGAACGATGACAATTGGATAACATTAGATTTCATTGTTACAGACTTTTCTATGGTCTTGTAGTAGATTTACATAAGATTCTATTGTTATCATTAAGTTTTATGCCGCACCCCACGGCACCCGATGAGTGCCATGGGATTGGGTCGATTTTGCGTTATTGTCACACATATTTGTGTTGTGAGTTTTAAGCGTGTATGTTTTGATCGCAAAGGCTGGAAAAGTCAAACTTATCGCACTAAGATTTTTTTCGAAATTTCTCGCGAAATCTTAAGAATTTTAAAGATTCTGTCCGTGTAATCGAATACTGCGCGAAGCATGCAATCCCGTGCAGTGAAAATGGTATGTCCAGCAGTTCTCTCAGTTCAGGAGGCAGTGCTAACTCGCAGCAGCAACAAAAGAAGAAGCAGCCGTCGTCTTCCTGGTTGTCTTTTGGAGAGGAGGACAGACGGATCAGAAAACAGGAGCAGTGTGATCACCAGCACGAGTGAAAAAAGCAGGTATTTATGATGATGATGATGATGGGGGAGTTTATTGCTTGCCTTCAGTGTCGGACTGCTACTGTTTCGTGTCTTACTGGACAGGTGGCCGCTTTCTGCGGAGGCTCGGGAACCCGG